>NC_137814.1:52198844-52301344 GCF_963921795.1 Nannobrachium achirus | reverse complement strand
GAACTATTGTACTTTGTACAATGCTTGAGTTGCAAAACAGTTGTACTGTCTTCTAATGATAATCTGGACCAAGTTATCAGCTCAGGCGAGGCGAGGCGTTCTGCTATTTTCACAATAGAAAGTTACGTTTTTCAACTTCGACTTTGGACTTTCTCTGGTGGGAGTCGACTTGTGTAATGAAGACTTGTCGACTTTTTCGTTAATGCCCTACAATGTATAAACATTGCCCTGTCTACTATACGGTAGCTCTGAGTCTGCAATTTATATTTAGATCCTATTGATTGATTCATCAGATCACAGACAATACAATCTGTGTGTGTTGTGATGCTACAGTATAATGCTGGGCATGACTGAGCAGTATGTCATATTTTCCACACGAAGGATATATTTTGGTGAATAAATGTTGACATTATTGTTTTCTTCAACATACCTGTCAACAATTTAAGGGTAGATTATTTTCTCTGACTTCTGCTACCCCATTCAATCGTGACCTTGTCCCCTTCACTTATGCTAGTGTATTGGGTGTGCCAACGGCTACGTCATTGTAGTCCTTAGCGGCCATTTCTTGGGTCAAAACACAGGTGTTTCAATTGTTTGATTGCATAGAACTAATGCTATAGTCTAATCAGAACACCTGTGTAAGGCTGTGTTTACCCAGGAAATGGCCGCTCTTAGAACTACATTTGGCACACCCTATAGGCCCTGGCTTTGTTTAAGAAAGGTTGTGAAGACAAATTGCAATTTTTATGACAGTATTGCACCAAAACGTCGCTGATCTACAAACTCACAATGTGTCACGATGCAACACTTTTTCGCTGATTTAAAAAAAAAGAAAAAAGAAAATCCTATGATGACATACCCAAAATATAGGCATTCCATGTGGTTAAGTCTGTCTTTGCGGTGTGTGTGTGTGTGTGTGTGTGTGTGTGTGTGTGTGTGTGTGTGTGTGTGTTTGTCAATACTTAAAGTGTGGTTCCTGTGGAAATAAGCCTCGGCTTTATAGGATCTCCTTTTAGTTGACCTTGTACCAGTGATTTGTACTGTCATGACTGTACCCTTTTGTATTGCAAACTTCTAATAAATTCTTCAATCAATCAATCAATCAATGGTGCCTGCCACCCACAATAGTACACCCAATGAACTGAAGCCAATGAAGCTCTGCTCATAAGTGTCAGTTTATTGAACTGCAGCTATATTGTGTTATGTTTGTCTGCAGAGTTTCAGGGTGTTGTATGGCCACTGTACAGGCAACGAGGACTGTAAGGAGGGAGAGACTGTCGTGGCTGGACATGGTGGGATGTACTCCAGTGTTGTTTCCTTTTTTCTCTCTTTTGCATGCACTGTTATCTATTTGAAATGAGATTGTGTTTTAGTGTTGAGAGACTGGATAGCTTGGCTTGGTATTGTTGAAAGACTAATTAGTTCACTGTTCTATTAATACTAATAAGTTAAACCAGAAATACTAACTGAGGATAATGGGGAACGCTGAGGTTTTATTTGAACCGATTTTTTTTTTTTTTAATCTTTTTCCCCCTCTGTACTTTATACATCTCTCCCATGGACTAATTCATTTTTATGATGCTCTCTGAAGGAGTTAGGACTGGTCGGTGTTTGAAAAAGGATAACAACTCCAATGGTACCTGTGAAATATATGGCTGGTGTCCTGTTGAGGGACATGTCAAACCACAGTAAGGAACAGCACTAGTACATGTGTTTTTTATTGCAAAGGTTTACCTAATACCTGAAACCTGACTTTGGAACTCTGTTCCACGTTTGTGGGTTTGTTTCTTGCAACTCACATCATGACACACACAGGAAGTGTATGACTGAGAACTGATTTTTTTGTGTCCTTCTTTTGCTATTAAAACTAGAAATAAGACATAAGTAATCCACACACATTAACAACCTGTGTAATGGAATAACGAACCCTACTCTTTTACAGAGGACATCTGTTGAAGGCAGAAAACTTCACCATCTACATCAAAAACTTCATTAGTTTCCCCAAATTTGGCTTTTCAAAGTAAGCAATTTGAAACAATGACCCGGATTCCTTTAAAAGTTGTTAACTAAATACCTTCCATCATTATCCTACCACTATGCAATGTAAAGTGTGTGTGTGTGTGTGTGTGTGTGTGTGTGTGTGTGTGTGTGTGTGTGTGTGTGTGTGTGTGTGTGTGTGTGTGTGTGTGTGTGTGTGCGCGCGCGTGTGTTCGTGTGCACTTGCGTGTGCGCGTGTGTGCCTATTTGTTCTTCAAAACTCAGGTCCAATGTCGGGGAAGGGAATGAATCTTATCTGAAGAGTTGTCGGTATGATGAGGACTTAGATCCCTACTGCCCCATCTTTCGCCTTGGAGACATTGCTAACAAAGCGGGACACAACTTCCAGGACATGGCCACTTCAGTTAGTTTTACAGATTTGTATCGTTTTTAGTTTCATTTGTCCCAGTATTTTAACATTTATTATATTTGTTAAGTGGGTTAGGGTTAGGGTTAGGGGGTGAAGTTCAACCCATTAATGGTTCTTCATGCACCTTCTGATGTCATGTCACCTAACTTGCTACAGAAAATTGATTCAGAACTCGAAAAAGTGCTTTGGGGCACAGGTCTCTGCCAGGTCAGGAAATGTTTACACCTGCTGTGTGTCTAAACAATTGGCGCCTGGTGCAGTAACATGGCATACATGGCTAATATGAGAACCAGCAGAAATTGGCTTACAGGGTCTATAAACTCTGTGCATAACAGTAATCCCAGGTTTCCAGAATTTGGCATATCCTTTTCAGTTTCATTCTCCCATAGCTCCATTTGGCTCTGCCTTGGCTCTGACGCAAGTTTGTTTCTCTCCGGCAGAACCTCTGACGGATGTCTGTTAGGACTCTTCAATGCCTAGCCCGTTCTATCCACGGGGTATATTGCTCTAATAGCTATACCGAGAGTGCTGTGCTTATGTGCTTAGCTTAGTTATCGCTATGTCTGGCTCAGGGCTTTTTTCCAGCTCCATTTGAGGTTTTAACTGGAAACAAGTGAAGTCATATGTGTATTTCCGGTTCAAAACGCTGTTATATGTGAGACTAGAGTTAATTGACCTCGTATCAGTACAACTGGAATTGTGTCACTTGTCCTATCAAAAGGTGCATGTTGAGATCTTGTTGATGAAAAAACTATTCCAAAAACGTCAAGGAAGAAGATTTAGCTTGAGATTATATATATATATATATATATATATATATATATATATATATATGTGGAAGATTTGAGTTAGCATACTATAAATCATAACACTGGCTTTGAATATGCTCTGCTTTGAATTTACAGTATTTGGTATTTCTTCACATTTGTAATGATTGATTGATTGTAAACTGTGCTCTCTTCTTTTTTTCAAGGGAGGGTTGATTGCCATTCTAATAGAGTGGAACTGTGACCTTGACAAGGGAAATTGTGATCCACGTTATCACTTCACTTGTCTCGACATCAATGCCTCCAACAATATAACGTCGTCGACAGGTTTTAACTTCAGGTGATTTGCACTTCAGCCAGTTAGACAATACTGTATTTTGATTGTCTTAAGTAACAGCTCTTTCTTATACCTTAACTTAAAGGCCTGTCCATACTGTCTCCGACCACCGAACCTTGAACTTTCCGACGTGCAGCTTTCCAAATTCTAATTCGGGGTAATGCTGACAGAGGAGATTTCCCTGGTTTGGACGTAGCGCGTGGAAGGAACACGTTATTCCAACCAGTTCCTTTCCCCTCCATCAAGCGTCCCGGCTGGCCAGGGAGGCATTATTGATTCTAGGATTACGTGCATGGTTTTGTGAGGGAATCAACCCTAGGAGACACGGGGAGAACATGCAAACTCCACACAGAAAGGCCCTATCGCCAACCCCACCTAGGGTGTGGGCGCTGATGACGCGGAACCGGTATTTTCTTCCTATTGATTACTCATGCCATTTATTTGTTGCATTCCTAAGACAAAAAAATGATTCCAATGAATTTACCCCCATTGATTCCAAATGGGGACCCAAATGCATTTCGGTCCCCCATCTGGAATCAATATATTTACTAAATCACATTTTTGTCTTGAATGCGACAAATAATTTGTTTCTAAATTGAACTCAAGTCTCCATAGCGTGAGTAATCAATAGAAAACAAGTCACTTTGGGAGTGAACTAGGCTACTCGTACTCATTTAATATGACTAGAAATGATTACCATGGGAACATGTTTTACAGCAGTTTTTTCCTTATATTTTTTAAAACCAGAAGATATCACTTACATCACCTTTGAAGTCCCTCTACTTGTTTATAAAGCTGCTAATGTGTTAGGGCTGGGATGTTTAAGATGTTCTATTGGGGCATGCTAGATATCCCAGATTATGGAACGCCTAAAGAGATTAGAGAGACAGGCTCTGTAGTAATCGATCAATATATATATATTTTAACCAAACCTTTATATAGCCCTACTTCTCACCATTTTAACACATTTTATTTCATTTACTGGTTGATTATGTGCTTCACTTAATAATTTCAGTGTGTGTGTGTGTGTGTGTGTGTGTGTGTGTGTGTGTGTGTGTGTGTGTGTGTGTGTGTGTGTGTGTGTGTGTGTGTGTGTGTGTGTGTGTGTGGATTGATACATAGTTAAATGGACATGAATACTGAACAGTAATATGTTGTTATTTTAACAGATACGCTCACTATTACAAAAATGCTGCAGGGGAAAGCTACCGAACTTTATTCAAAGTCTACGGCGTGCGCTTTGACATCACGGTACATGGAAAGGTATGGGAAATACAACACCAGACAGAAACGTGTCAATTGAAATGTTCAAGAAAACGTGTAACAACTGTCATTTATTCTTGGATATGGAGATTATTTTGGACGATGGCAACCCAGGCCTTTTGTGTGTGCAAGTGACACACTATGTGTGATTATTTTTTAACTAACCTACTTGTAATTTCCACTGTCTTTCTTAGGCTGGAAAGTTTGATATAATCCCAACATGCATCAATATAGGCTCAGCACTGGCGTTGTTGGGTGCTGTAAGTGTAATTCATTTTGAACACTTTGCTAAGAATTAACTTAAAAATGACAGATCTATAGTTTTTGGATATAATGTTATGCAATCTATGATGCCATGATGAATATTCTAAACAACACAAATTTGAACATTTATTTTCTTTAATATCTGCTCCATATGAAATGACATGTCTCAATTTGTACAATTTTTAATTTCAACAGGGAGTATTCATCTGTGACATGGTCCTACTCCATAGGACGAAGAAAAGGACTGATTATCGGAAAAGCAAATTTGAGAAAATGTATGTCAATATAACAAATGTTGTTGTTTTTGTGCCATTTGGTTTTGTAATGTGACATCAGCTAAACGGACAAACTAACTGAAAGTAGATTTCAAGGATTCCTGTGATATCATTATACTAAGCTAATCAACATAAAAGTATAACATTTGTGAATTGGGTAATTATAGGCCTGCAACAGCCACAATTAACGTTGCAAATTACAAATGTTATTAAAGTTTCTTAAAAACATTTGAGGAAATCAGACTTTGGCAAGTACTGTACCGTATATATGTCATATTACTTGTCACACACAACCATAATGACAAAGTGGGGGCGATTTTCAAATCTCCCTAAAGCTCTGTCACTCTTGCCTTCTTTCCACAGCAATATAGGTGCATCTCAACACAATGGTACAGAAGACACGAAAGGATTGGAACAGCAGCAGCTGACAGACCTATCACCAGAGAATTAATCACCATGGACACTGATCAGTGGCCTACAACAACCGCCGAATAAGATGCGCCATCAGGGGAATCACAAGGGTGGGAAAAGTGGGACTGAGTTACTAGGGCCCAAGGTGGAGGGGCCTTAATTATTATATACTTTAGCTATCTATAGCTAAAGTATACTTTAGCGATCTGCTATCTGCGGCAGATAGCAGATCTACAAGCTCACAGCGCGGCACCGAGTGCTGCTCTGCAAGCTTGTAGATCTGCTATCTGCCGCTATCTGTCACAAAAATGTATTCATCTCGTAATCTAACTCCAGATCATGTTCTGGTTTAAAACAAGCCTTTCTCTACTGGCCGTTGTGCAATTGATTGCACTGAACGTGGTTGTAATTTTTCTGTTCTGAGTGAAAGAAAATACGGTCACTCAAAAATTTCAGAAATACTCCGATTACTTTTACCCCAAGCCTCCAAAATATGAAAAAAAAAACTATAAAATACCGTGGCACTTTACATAGAAGGTTTTTCTTCATACATCAATAGAAACTATGTGATGTCTACAATGTGATGTCTACAAAGGATTACAATGATATCATGTACAGCATCATAAACTGTACAGGTGAATAGTATCACAGTATTTTATGTCTGTTGCATACAGTCTTTTGCATACATGTTGTGTAGAGGCCAATTTGTGTTTTTACCTATAACTCCACCGAGTAAAACATTCTATGCACACTTACCAGAGGCCAAGGAAAAACCTATGCCCTGCATTTTTCACATCTGCCTTTTATAGCGCCACCAGAAGGCCGACTTACAGCATGTAAAACAGATTCTTCAATACTACTCCTTCAGATTTGATCCAAAAATCACACAAATCAGTACACAGTAGCTCTACAGTGATGTAATCATGACGGATTTATCCGATATGTCATATTCTATATAACTAGAAGGTCGGCCTCCCCTCTAGGTCGTCGCGTTGCGTCCATAGGAGTAAATATTCGTCGAAAACAAATCCCTGAGGTACAGGGTGGCCACGATCTGATGTTTTTTTTGAGAAAATAATTTTTTTTGAGAAAATAATTTTTTTGAGAAAAAAAAAGTTTTTTGAGAAAAAAAAAGTTTTTTGAGAAAAAAAAAGTTTTTTGAGAAAAAAAAATTTTGAGAAAAAAAAACATTTTTGAGAAAAAAATTTTTTTTTGAGAAAACAAAATTGAGAAAAAAAAATTTCTAAAAAAAAAATTTTGAGAACATTTTTTTTTCTAAAAAAAAAATTTAGAGAAAAAAAATTTGAGAAAAAAAACATTTTTGAGAAAAAAAAACATTTTTGAGAAAAAAAAATTTGAGAAAAAGAAATTTTAGAGAAAAAAAATTGAGAAAAAAAAAGTTTTTTGAGAAAAAAAAATTTGAGAAAAAAGAAAAAAAAAATGAGAAAAAAAAAAATTCCTCGGATCCGCTGGTCCCATAGCTGGGAATACGAGCCAATGGACGGCGGTCACCATGGCAACGGGGGGGCCAATGATAGAGTTATGGGCGGTTTTATTCCCTACACTCTACCGACATCTGCTCTGGCTATGAGTTGAAGTGGAGGCGAAATGGGCGTGGAAGTGGGATGCGGCTCTAAGAAAAATGTAATAGTAGATTGGCTAACATTGGATTCCAAAGTTTGCAGTGCAGGATTGCTCCTTTTTTAACAAAATGCTTCAAATCATGAATGTGTGTGAAATTTTGCACGCACAATGCACATTCCCTCTAGACCAAGGAGCAGATTCCACCCTTCTCACATTGGCCTGTATTGGCCTAGCGCCACCAGCGGGTCAACTTTTGCCATACACATTTTTGGAACAAAATGCCTCAAATCCCGCATGCATCGTCTGATTGCCGTGAAAGGCCCAAGAACGGGTGGCACCCTTTTCACTTTGGCTTATTATAGAGCCACCAGGAGGCCAAAAAAAACCTACCTGACCTGCCGGAGACCTGTTCTCGGAAGAACACTGCTTCTAGTTTTTCTTTGATTTATTTTCCCACTTATCGTGCTTTTCCTGTTTTTTTTCCTTTCCTACTTTTTCTGGCTTGGCCACTTTATCGCTGCTTGCAGATATAGATATTTTTTGTTTTTAATTAAACTGTTGTGCAACAATCCTGGGGATTGAGGGTGGGGGAGGGGGAATAGGGGATTTTTTTTTTCTCACTCACATACATAATACATGCATTGATATGTTTATGACAAGATGTATGCACCTGAGACTGTTTACCCACCTCTGGGGTAATTTCTCTTTAAAAATGAATAAAAAGATTTGAAAAGAGAAATTGATTTTGCATGAAACATAATGACATAAGCAAGCTTTGCGCCCTGTTAAGTCAGTCTCTGAGCTGGTATATTTCCTGATATATTCCCAGCATAAATCCCTGACAAATTAACATTGCTGAATCTGACCACCAACGTGGGAATTGTCAGAAATGCTGGTACGATCAAAATATGAGCATAATATGGCCATAAAGTGCTTGATGAATCTGGCCCAATATGCCCATTCCCAAGATGCACAACAATCTTTCATGGGCAGATGTGACTAGTAGTGTTACTGTAAATAGTAATAAAGAAATCACTGGCTTATTTTGTCTAAACACTTGCATGCACTGGAATCAACATTTCTAAACATGCTAAAGTGATATAGAACAAAGTAAATTAAAACATTTCAACACTAACCTTTACTTTTTTCTAATTGCAATCTAAAATATGAACCCTTGTTGTCTCAAGAATATGTGAAGGATCATACTTACTGTATGCAAATAAGCTTGTAATAAAAATCAACTTGCTTGGCCTTATGCAAAGCCAGTGCAATTCATTTGTGTTTAGGACACAGGGTGCAGAGTCATGTGGTGGAATAGTGACATTGAGAGTGTGACCTTTTTGAGGTACATTTACTTTACTAAAGTACATTATGTCCAATTTTCTATATCTTACTTATACTCCTCTACACCTGAGAAGAATATTGTACTTTTTACTCCACTACAATTATTTGAAAACTTTGATTTGAATTATTATTACAAAACATACAGTAACCACTTCAGCCCTGTAATGGTAGGCTACTATTTAAATGTGGACATTTGAAAATACTAGATCTACAAGCTCACATCTTGTTTTGAGTTTCTGCTATTTTCAAAAGATCTTCATAAATATTGAATGAATATTTCTATAGACATGATAACAAAAAGTGAAAAGGGCTCAAAGCAATTTAAACTTTAATGTTCTGTTTTTGACAGGGTACAATTCATTACATTCTTTTATTGAATTTTAAATGACTAAATATGATCCATGATTATCATAATTCGTTTCATGAATTACAAAGCATTAAATGTGCAACAATTAAAGGCCAAACTAAATAAAATACCAAGTAAGCATGAATAAAGAAACAAAAGAACATGATCATCATTTGACCTTGCATGCTAGCACAATCCTGCCCTCCTTTTCTTCTCCCTTTCATCATTTGACCTTGCATGCTAGCATAAAGACTCAAAGACACTTTCAAAACTACGGGATTGGTAGAATTAGGCCTACATTCATGCAGTTGGTAACAAGATAGCCTTGTTCAAGAGCCTTTCCTGAAGAAATCAGGTTACATTTATTAATCCCCCTATTTTTCTCTTAAATATAAATATTTAAATAGTTTTAGGTCACACAAACAACACGGAACCTTAGGTAAGTGCCCCATCTTGTGGCAAAACAGAGCTATTACACACACCGCAGTGTACAGCAGTAGGCCTACGGTAAACTGGACATATATGTTATCAGTTTAATTCAACACATAGCTACATTCTAGACGTGTTTAAAACAACGAGAGATATGCCTATATTGTTTAACATTCTAGATGTGTTGGTAGTAATTTACGTTACGCCAGAGTTTTGTGTAAGTTGTTGTTGTCATAGCAACCGCATTGCATCGTGATTCGTGGGATAAATATATAGGCCTACAGGTAATTTCAGAATGTAATCTTTTTTTTCACCTTCTATTGAGTAATGACGAGTAGCCAAATTGCTGACATTTGTCATTTGTAACTACCAGAGCCGTCTAATCAGAGAGTCCTGCCACTGCGGGGTCAGAAACAGCGCTGGTCAGCGAGTTTAGAAACTCTAGGCTTGCTAAGGGAAACCACGCCCCGCACTCATTTTTGAAGCTTGTGATTGGCTGAACCGGTGGTTCTGAAAACTAACTGAAAACGAGCGCTCCTTCCCTTAGCGAGTTTCTAAACTCGCAGCCCCATGAAGTGAGGTGTATCCGTGTTAGGCCTATGTTGGGATCGCAGATGCCACCTCACACGTGTAGTTTGTTTACATTCGTTTTGGACTCAGAAACAGCTGTTTCGTCGCGCTGCGCGTTGCTACTACGGTTGCTATGGCTACGCGTGTAACCAAACAACATGCATGGTCATCATCAACAATCAGAACTTGTCACAGATTGTGACGTGGCCACCATGTATGGTCATCATCAACAATCAGAACTTGTCACAGATTGTGACGTGGCAGAATTCGGCGCTATACAAGGAGATCACAGCCACACAGGTAACAGTGATCACTTGTGTCACATTGGTGTGACTTTGTGCATTTCTTATGAACTCAGTCAACATGTACCGACTCAGAGATAGACCTTCATGCAGCGACTCAGACAACATATCCACCTGTACAGCAGATGAATATGACTCCATGGGTTCACCTGGAGACGGCAGCAGCAAGAGGAGGATGAGAGGAGGGGTGAAGAAGCGTGAGGCAGGGCAGAAGAAGAAGACTGTCCCACTGCAAAAACCCAAGGAGAAGAAGTCACGTGGCCGCGTGAAGATAGACATTGAATTCATCAAGGACACGGTGAGGCGACACCAGACCTTCAGCAAGCGTAGGATCAATATGATGAAAAAGGTCAAGGAGCTCTCCATGCTGACGGGAACCCAGGTCCTCTTGCTGGTGGCCAGCGAAACGGGATTCGTCTGCGAGTTTGCCTCTGACAAGTTCCAGCCCGTGATCTCTGGTGAGGCGGTCAAAGCCCTGATTCAGTCATGCCTCAACTAACCTTGCTCGCATCACCAGGCTTTCTATGCCTCAACACTCAACTGCGACCCCCACGGCGAAGACGTGGCTGTCCACGAGATAATGATGATGAAGACCTGCCCACGGATTTGAGCGCCGGTCCACGAGATGATGTTGATGAAGTCGCACCAACGGATTGGAGCGCCTGTCCTGGCTGTCCAGATGAAGACGAGCCCACGGATATGACCACCTGTCCACGAGATGATGATGATGATGATGATGACCAGTAAGACTCCCTAATCGGGAGATAAGCGACCGTCAGGTTGCAGCGTGATTTTAGGGCAAAATGTGTAGGAGCAGTGTCCAAAAATGTGGTTCAAAAAATCGGCCTGATGGTGGCGCTATATGGGACATCCATATTGATGAGATGAGTGTAGACATACTGTGTACCGATTTGCGTGATTTTAGGACAAAATCTGTAGGAGCAGTGTCCAAAAATGTGTTTGAAAAAATCGGCCTGATGGTGGCGCTATATGGGACAGATCCATGTTGATGACATGAGTGTAGACATAGTGTGTACCGATTTGTGTGATTTTAGGGCAAAATCTGTAGGAGCAGTGTCCAAAAATGTGTTTTGCAAGAATCGGCCTCATGGTGGCGCTAGAAGAGGGCCATGTGAGAAATGAGGGGTGGGGTCTCCGCGTTGCCTTGGCGGACGAATAGGTACCGGCCCCGGCTCTCCCGGACGCTCCTAGCCCGAGTTACGGCATTTTATGTGAGCTGCAGTGGAGTGTCCTCCACTGGGGGGCGCCACCACTTTGGCATCCGTTCTGGAGCACCAGGAGTCGGTGGTCCCCGGGAATTCCCCGTGAGCAGCCCCGTTGGGGTGGTCATTTGGTCATTTTTGCACATTTGGTCATTTTTTACATCTGGGGGTCCCTCAGGGACCTGGGGGTCCCTGGAGCTCCGGGGGTCCTTGGAGGTTGTAGTTTGGCAGGCATGGAGTGTGTGTGGCATGGATCGGGGGCAACGGTTGCGGAGATATGAGCAGGGCAATAGTGTGACGTGTGAGGTGTGACAGACGGACGGACGGACGGACGGACGGACGGACGGACGGACGGACGGACGGACGGACGGACGGACGGACTGACGGACTGACTGACTGACTGACTGACTGACTGACTGACTGACTTGACTCACAGTTTGTGGAGGTTTTGATAGTAAGTGCGACCTAACGGTCGCAATAAAGTCACACCCACGGATGTGACCACCTGTCCACAAGATGATGATGATGATAAAGTCACACCCACGGATGTGAGCGCCTTTCCCCAAGATAATGATGCTGAAGACGCACCAACGGATTGGAGCGCCTTTCCTGGCTGTCCAGATGCAGAAGAGCCCACGGATATGAGCACCTGTCCACGAGATGATGAAATGATGTACAACATGTCCGAGTGGGCGCAGGCCTGTTCCCAATTCGATCACTTCAAAGAGGAATTGATGGAATTTGCTCTGAGCATCTGCGCTGCTGATTGAAAAGTTTAAGTTCACTGGTCACAGCCACATATATCAGTGTGCATTGTGCAAGCGACGAAAAAAAAAGAAAAGAAAAAGAAAAAAAGAGGTCCTCTTAAACCAACTGCCCTTTTAAGGGCCACTTCCTCTCCTCTTGCTGTGACCTTGCCGTGGTGGAGAGGCTTGAGTGATTCAGTGATCCTGGGTCCTATTATGCCAGTGGGAGTTCAAGCTCTGGACATGCAGGGTTGTTGAACTACACCGGATTGGTCACAGGTGAAGAGTCCAGACAAACATCAGCAAAGTGTCTCTTTCTTTCTTTAATTAACCGACTGCTACACGTTGCTTGAAAGATTAGAAGCAGAGCCGATGGTTAACCCTAACCCGCAGTGGTTAGTTTAAGGACACAAACCACATGGGTTCAAATGAATGACATTGAACCCGGTTCGATCCCGTTCAGGCTGAACCATTAAGCCTATGTCACTCCCCCTACACACTGTTTATTTGTATTACTTAATTTTATAGCCTAATACAAAATATTATTTTCTCAGTTGCCACAACTTGGATTGTTATTACAAAACATACATTAACCACTTCAGCCCTATTTGGTAACCAATAGAATGTACAGAGACGTTGTACTCTATAGAGTAAACCAGTAAGGCTCCCTAATCGGGAGATAAGCGACCGTAGGTCACTTATCTCCACAAATAGGGCAAAAATGTGTTTTGCCAAAATCTTCCTGATCCATGTTGATGGGATGAGTGTGGACATACTGTGTACCGATTTGCGTGATTTTAGGGCGAAAATTGTAGGAGCAGTGTCCAAAAATGTGTTTTGCAAGAATCGGCCTCATGGTGGCGCTAGAAGAGGGCCATGTGAGAAATGAGGGGTGGGGTCTCCGCGCCGGCAAGGCGGACGAATAGGTACCGGCCCCGGCTGTCCCGGTCGCTCCTAGCCGGAGTTACGGCATTTTATGTGAGCTGCAGTGTAGGGGGTCCTCCACTGGGGGCGCCACCACTTTTGCATCCGTTCTGGAGCACCAGGAGTCGGTGGTCCCCGGGAATTCCCCGTGAGCAGCCCCGTTGGGGTGGTCATTTGGTCAGTTTAGCACATTTGGTCATGTTTTACATCTGGGGGTCCCCCAGGGACCTGGGGGTCCCTGGAGCTCCGGGTGTAGTTTGTAGTTTGGCAGCCAAGGAGTGTGTGTGCAAAATTTGGCATGGATCGGGGCAACGGTTGCGGAGATATGAGCAGGGCAAGAGTGTGACGTGTGAGGTGTGACAGACAGACTGACGGAGTTACTTACACTTTGTGCAGGGTTTGATAGTAAATGCGACCTACGGTCGCAATAAAGTGTAGTGCCCCAATATATCATACATATTCTGAAGAAAATCGGCAGATTTGTATTGTATTATTATATCTAAAGTTCTAAACAATTATTTCTTATAATTAATTAAAACAATTAGTTGGATTATCTGTCGCAGCCCTAGCTTAGATCAATGAGTTCTTAATGAGTGGGGTTGTGCTCCTGACTCCTCAGGCTGCAATCAGACTGGAACGCACAAGTTGAGTGAGAGTTGTGTGGGGGAGGCGGGGGGCAGAGACAGCACAATGCATTGCGGATGGAAGTCGAGTGGTTTGAAGTCTAGTGCGAGTCGTGAGCAAGTTGGACCCAACCACACAACACCACACGACTCGCACTCGACTTCAAACCACTCGACTCCCATCCGGAATGCATTGTGCTGTGTCTGCCCCCCGCCTCCCCCACACGACACGCACTCGTTTTTGTGCCTTTAGGTCTGTAGCCGGCCTCAGACATTTGGGAATGCTGTGCTGGGTCCATTCAAGTGGATCATTCCTGTATCAGTAGCCATGTCCTGCTATGGTGGACTCAATGCTTCCATCATCGCTGCCTCAAGGTACACACACATTTTCTCATAGCATCATTATATGCAACTTGCAATATTGAAATATGTCATTAATATACAACTCCTCTAAGGTATATTAATGACACAGTTCAATATTGAAAATGGGTGGTCTTCCCCTTTAAGTAAAAGCAGCAATACCACAAGGTAGAAATACTCTAGTCTATTGCAAATAAAAGTCCAGTATTTAAAATGTACTTGAGTACAAAAAGTACCGGTATTCACATAAAAATATACTTCAAGTAAACGTATTCATTCAACAGAATGTCCCATTTCACAAGTTTCCAAGTGTATCCACCTGTTTCCGCAGGAATTTACTGCAGAATTATGTGTGGAACACATCCGGAGAACAGCTGACATACAAGCTCACGTTGCGTCGCAGTTGCAACGATTGTGGGCTTGTAACCGTTGGAAACGTGTGGATAAAAATGCTTTGAAAATAACAGATCTACAAGCTCACTGTGAGCTTGTAGATTGGCTATTTTCAAATGGCCTTCCTAAAATCCATCCTTGATTGTTTGAACCACGTTGTGCCCCCAGACTGTTTTTCGTTGGAGCCAGAGAAGGCCAGCTCCCAAACAGCCTGAGTCTAATCCACTTGGAACGTTACACACCCTTTCCTGCTCTGCTGTTCAATGTAAGAACCATCATCACAGTATTAACACACCCATAACCATATCATTGCTGTCAGCCAGAAACCTTTTATCTGCATATTTTAACTTTTAGTTTTTTCTTTCTCGTAAATTTACACCGTACTTGATCATACTACAGTGTCACACAAAAGCATTAAAAGTGGCAAATCTGCAAGCTCAAAAGCTTATCGATCTGCCACATTCTGGACATTTGAGGTTTCCATCCAACAGAGAAATATATCACTAGTAAGACGCCAATTCTTGGCCATCTGGCCAGTGATGTATATCGGACCAGTTACCCATATATAGTATGGAGGTCACATTATCCACATACCACACTAACAGAATCCATATATGGCCAAGACAGATGGCCAAGATAATCCATATCTGTGTGGCTGGTTCTACAGGCAGGGATCTCCACGTATGGGCATAAAAGGGTATGATGTCAGATGTCATAGACGTCATAGGACTTTCACATAACGAATAACTGAGTAAGCATGTTTGGGCTCTCACAGCATATCTCCATATACAGGTCATGGATCTCCATATATGGGTACCAGGGGTCATCATAGGACTTTCCCATGAAGTCCTGTTAGATATGGCCTTAATATTGATGACATCAGGAAACTCCATACTGTATATGGGCATAAAAGGGATTCTGTTAGTGTGACATCACAGCCTAACTAGTCTCTAGTCTGTCTGACCAATGCATACAATGTACAATATGTATCTTGCGTATCACTGCATTATCTAGAAATTCCCTAACACAAACAACCAAATAAAAACACAATAATAAATAGTAATATAGACAGTTAAGAACATCATACCTACAGTATACTGTAGTCTTTTCAGACGGGTAGCGACACAACGCCTGCGTTCTTGCTTGGATCAGCATTGCACTCCTTGTGTGTGAATAGATTTGTTTTAACGCGTTTGCATATTAATAAGCTCAACACATTTCAACTCTTTTGTGGGCTTGAAGATCAACTACTTTCACTGTTCTAGTGTTCTTGCATAATGTTGTGCAAGAACATTGTTGCTGTAGGTCAGAAACCTATCTACTCCATATTCTAACTTATTGTTTTTTTTTGTAACTTAACACCCTACTTGATCATACTACAACAGCGTCACACAAAAGTTCAAAACGTGCCGCTTCGCACGTCATAACTGTCACTGTGTAGCCAACATAGTGTATTATTTGTGGTTTGCTTATCTGGGCTCAAGTAAATAAATTATTACATTAATGTGTCACCACAAATCTTGGACTTTGCTTGGAAAAAAATGATAAAAATATCAGAATATACACATCTAGTGGTGAAATTAGGCAGTAGGCTACAAAATGTATGAGACAGTGAACGTGGTTTATTTAGTAGCAACTCCTCATACAAATATTCATGCAGTCCCCATGTGTCATAATACAATGTCACCACTAGATGTCTCTATACAACAGTTCTATCATACTACAGGAGAACTTGGTTCTATGTTGAGAATGTGTGACCTACCATGTGCCATCAACAACCAGTTGACCAGGGGCCTTTCACAAGCAGAAAGGACAAGTAGTCCAGAGCTCGCCGGCCCTGCTTTAGAGAGCAGAGGCAATGTTTTAGACCATGTGTCCTACGTCTTTCAGGCCAAGGACGCCTTTGCTGAGAAAGAGATGAAGCAGGGATCCCCCACAATACACTGTATAAACATGTTCATAGATTTCACAGATAGCTTCATAGACTTGTTTGACACCACTATCAGTGTTGTGTAAACTTTTATTTGTTTGTTTGTTTACACATTATATTTCTATGACTTTGTTGGATTCATTTTAATGAGTATATTTTGACATTTAACCACTTAACACTCGATACTTTGTTCGGGTACACAGTAAAATGTATTACTCCTTCAGGCCGGGAACACTTTTTTGTGTATTACAGTATGTACAGTATGAAAGCCAAAGGTGTAAGCTATCAAATAGTTTTGGTATTTAGTTTCTAACTGCTACAGAGGCTGAGTAATACGTTTTCCAGAAAAACAGCGGGACATTTTCAAATCGGACTTAGGTCTTTATTAAGGCTTTATTCAAATCGGACTTAGGCCTAAATGGGTTAAGTTGACCATTATTGGCTATGCACTTGGTCTTCTCTTTTTTCATCTACACCAAACGTCTTTGACGACATTCTACAAGCTCACGACGCCTCGTAGCAGGTATAAACTGCAATTCTTCCTCTGGAGATGGACGTCTAATCATTCACTTTCTATTTTTGTTGACTCATTTTCTATGAATGAATTGTGTTCTACAGTTTAACAGTTTGGGCCTCTTATTGCTCCCAGCCCAGAGGTAGTTTCTAGTTACATTATACTGTACTGTATCTCTCTATGTGGATCAGGCAGAACACATTATACTGTATGACCGTTGTGCCCCTGGCCAGGCATGCACATTTAGGGATCCAGTTGCTGATCCAGTAGCTGTATTCTAGTTTATTGTGCACTTTTACTTTAACTCTTTACTTCCCATACTTAAATGTATGGTCTGTTTGGTCAAATATCTGGAAGGCATAGGACTCAATTATTTTCCAAGCATCACTGCTGGAGGAGCTGGAGGTTACCACTTAATTTCAGGCCGGGAACACTTTTTAGTGTAGTACAGTACATGTACAGTATATGCAGCAACATATGTTTTTGTAATATTAGATGTTTTCCAGAAAACCTAGGTCAGGCCTAAATAGTGAGTGGCTTAAGTGATTATCAGAGCCTTTTCAAACATGACAAAATAAAATGTGATGAAAAGTGATACACACAATTTGAATTTAAGAAATATAGACATATGGATGCTTTGCAAGCTAGTTAGCTAGAACCAGCTAAAGTTAGACATCCCTCAATCTGGAACACAGTATCTCTGTAGCCATTAAACAAAACGGGTATTTCTTACATTGATGCGCCTACATATTATCATGCAAACACCAGTTAAAGTTAATTTCCATCCCTCATATACTGTGTGCACAGTGCACATCTCATAACCCACACACTGCATATCATTTCGGAGCTCATATCTTTGAACGGGTAAGGGCTAGTTATCACAAATTCTAGTTAGCAAAACACTGAATTCCATTTCATATAATTTCATTTTCGTATATCTCAAAAGAAAAACTCATCCCTGTCCTCAGTGAGGAGGTTGATAGTGGAGGAGGTAGGTTATTTTAGGGTGAGATTTATAGTGATTTCAAGGAAGCAGAGCAGATTAGGAATGGAGCAAACTCTGCTACTGTATGTGATGTCTGCGCAGTTTCATGTACTCATGCTGCTTACTTTACATTGTGTTTGGAAATTCAGCTATTACCATGTTGCAGGTCCATTTATTAGTCTGTAAATATATGCCCAAATAAGAGGTTTGGGAGAAGCAGAGAAAAGTTAGGAAATTGTCATGACCAATGACAGCAGAGTATAAGATACAAATAAATTACATAAACATATATTTACCCATAATATAAAGATTACAGAAAAAGAATACCCAGATATAGTGGAGTTTTAAAAGAATCCCCCAGTCTTTGAATTTAAGTAGCCTATTAAGGTTGTTGCACACTCTTGCGTTATTTTGGCGCGAATTTCGGAGCACGTAAATAAAGAAATCAACCTCACGTTATGTCAATCACGTTTGCACACTGCCACCCGTTTAGTATTTAATTTCAGACCACTGGGTCCCTTGCTCTCTCTCTCTCTCTCTCTCTCTCTCTCTCTCTCTCTCTCTCTCTCCTTGCCCTGAAAAACGCATTTCGCAACGAAAATACACAGCATTGTGCAACCAGCTTTAAGGTCAAGTAATACAATAAACACTATAATTGCAGGCATTTTAGGGAGGAAGGATCATGCTCTGGAAAACTATTCAGAGGATCTTATTACAAAATGCACTGACGCACTTTGGACATTAAACATAAATAATGTGTGTACTACACAAAACGTAAGACATTGTTTAAAACATTTGTTTATTAACTAGCTAAATAAACATCAAATGAACAGTGGTTAGCACTTCGCCTCACAGTTGGAAGGTCCTGGGTTCGATTCCCACCGGGGGAAGCTGTGGGCGCTGGGGGCGTGTTCCTCCACCCGCGTCATCAGCGCCCCCACACCCTAGGTGGGGTTGGCGATGGGGCCTCTCTGTGGTGAGTTTGCATGTTCTCCCCGTGTCTCCTTGGGCATTGGCCCTCACACAAAAACATGCAGTAGTCCTGGTTTCTATGGGTGTGAGAGCAAAGTAGTTTATTGCAAAAAGGCATTGATTTTAATTGGGGTCATTTTTTACCCCACTCATGGAAGAGTGGGGTAGTGATACAAAAACTGCAATTTCTTAAAATTAACGAAAGAATAAATAAAAATGCAAATGGCCTCATGTCACAAACATGTTTTATGAGGAATACCTGGAATATGAAGATATTAACACTTTTACTTTTAAAGATTTTGAAGAATAACAACCCCTGGGGTCATGTTTGACCCCACTTATGCATCTAAGGGTTAAGGCAGAGATAGCTTAATTGACGTGGGTTAAGTTATTTAGCCACTTGTACGCATGCCCCACATTTTAGCACGGTAAACGCGATAAAACAATCGAACGAAGCAATGAAAACATTTTAACACTCACTTTTTCTTTTCTCTAATTACAATCTAAAATATGAACCCTTGTTGTAAAAAAACAAAGTTGTCCTTTAAACTTTCTGTGTAAATGCTTGCTGTATAAGTTGAATAGGAGATGGAGC
Source organism: Nannobrachium achirus (assembly GCF_963921795.1). Lineage (NCBI taxonomy): Eukaryota > Metazoa > Chordata > Actinopteri > Myctophiformes > Myctophidae > Nannobrachium > Nannobrachium achirus. Next base: position 52,281,780 of record NC_137814.1, on the reverse strand, counting down.
GACGTAGATAGAGAGATACCTTTATTATCCCAAGGGGGAAATTCAGTATGTGTGTTGGAGTCACATACGTCATTCATGGTGACAAACGCTCCCCCCCGGTTATCTTGAGGAGAGTGAGGCTCGCTGGTGAAGCACAAAGGACAGTGCTTGGAGGCAAGAGAGAGACGGCTGCCTAGCTTCTGTGTCGTTCTCCCCCTCTGTGTGTGTGTGTGTGTGTGTGTGTGTGTGTGTGTGTGTGTGCACCCCTCCACTCCCAACAGCACCTTTGATATCTCTATCTCTCTCCTCTATAGTCACTGTCGTCCAGTCAGACTTTTTGACTGGACGACAGTGACTAAATCTGACCCTCTAATTGACACAATGCTTTGTGAACTCTTTTTAAGGTGATCTTCCCAGGTGGGCGAGGTTTGAAGGTTTAGGCATAGTTTCTGTGAGGTTAGGCTTAAGGTTAGGTTAAGAGCTTAGGGTTACCACCCCCACCTGGGCAAAACACCAGGGAAAGAGGAACTTGCAGATCAGCTTCACTATTGATGCACTACACTACAGCATTGTACAACAATGTATAAAATAATGCTTACTGTAAGTGGGTAATCGATTTGTTGACATAATTGCGACCGTAGGTCGCATTTACTATCAAAAGCTCCACGGGCTGTCTGTCAGTCCGTCAGTGAGTCAGTGAGTCACACTTTTGCCCTGCTCATATCTCCACAACCGTTGCCCCGATCCATGCCAAAATTTCCACACAAACTCCTTGCCTGCCAAACTACAACCTCCAAGGACCCCCGGAGTTCCAGGGACCCCCAGGTCCCTGGGGGACCCCCAGGTGTAAAAACATTACCACATACACGTCACACTTTCCCCCTACTCATATCTCGGCCACCGTTGGCCCGATCCATGCCAAAATTTCCACACAAACTCCTTGCCTGCCAAACTACAACCTCCAAGGACCCCCGGAGTTCCAGGGGGACCCCCAGGTCCCTGGGGGACCCCCAGGTGTAAAAAAAAATACCAGATGTGCAAAAATGACCAAATGACCACCCCCATGGGGCTGCTGACGGGGAATTCCCGGGGACCACCCACTCCTGGTACTCCAGAACGGATGCAAAAGTGGTGGCGCCCCCAGTGGAGGACCCCCTCCACTGCAGCTCACATTAAATGCCCTAACTCGGCCTAGGAGCGTCCGGGAGAGCCGGGGCCGGTACCTATTCGTCCGCCAAGGCAACGCGGAGACCCCACCCCTCATTTCTCACATGGCCCTCTTCTAGCGAGACCTACGGTCGCTTATCTCCCGATTAGGGAGTCTTACTGGTTATAAAAAAAGAATGTAAAAAAACACACTTCTAAATTATTAGATAAGTAATCGATACAATAGTTGCTAACAACTTAAATGATAATGCAGCCCTATTAAATATATTGGTGTAATGTGCAGGTGCTGCTCTCTGTGTACTGTAGGTAAATGTCATATAGTAACTAGAAGCAGTGCTCTTCCGAGCACAGGTCTCCACCAGGCTGTGCGTCCTGGTGGTGCTACTGTATAATAGGCCAATGTAAAAAGGGTGGCATATGTTCTTCACCTTAGATCTTTCATGGCAATCTGATGCTGCATGCATGATTTGAAGCATTGTGTTCCAAAAATGAGTTTTGCTAAAGTCTACCTGCTGGTGGCGCTATAACAGGCCAATGTGAAAAAGGTAGCATTTGTTCCTTGACCTAGTGGGAATATGTGTGGCAAATTTCACGGTAATCGCAAGCTGCGTTGATGATTTGAGGCATTTTGTTCAAAAACGGAGCAATCCTGCAAGCTTTGGAAGCCAATATTAGCCAATCAGGATGGAATATGAAATACAGACGGATCGGACTTGATCACATGACTATAGAGATACTGTGTACCGATTTGCGTGATTTTTGGATAAAATCTCAAGGAGTAATATCCAAAAATGTGTTTTACATAAGTCGGCCCAAAGGTGGCGCTATAAAAGGCTGATGTGAAAAATGCAGGGTAAAGGTTTATCCTTAGCCTCTAGGGAGTGCGCTTACAAAGTTTGAAACTGAGCGGTGGAGTTATTGCGACCGTAGGTCGCATTTACTACCAAAACCTCCACCGGCTGTCTGTGAGTGAGTGAGTCAGTCAGTCAGTCCGTCACACTTTTGCCCTGCTCACATCTCCACAACCGTTGCCCCATCCATGCCACATTTTACACACACACTCCTTGCCTGCCAAACTACAACCTCCAAGGACCCCCGGAGCCCCAGGACCCTGGGGGACCCCCAGATGTAAAAAATGACCAAATGTGCAAAAATGACCACCCCAACGGGGCTGCTCACGGGGAGTTCCCGGGGACCACCGACTCCTGGTGCTCCAGAACGGATGCAAAAGTGGTGGTGCCCCCAGTGGAGGACCCCCTGCCACTGCAGCGCACATAAAATGCCGTAACTCGGGCTAGGAGCGTCCGGGAGAGCCGGGGCCAGTACCTATTCGTCCGCCAAGGCAACGCGGAGACCCCACCCCTCATTTCTCACATGGCTCTATTCTAGCGCCACATTTTTGGACACTGCTCCTACAGTTTTTGCCCTAAAATCACGAATATCACTACACAGCATGTCTACACTCATGTCATCAACATGGATCAGGAAGATTTTGGAAAAACAAATTTTAGCCCTATTTGTGGAGATAAGCCACCTACGGTCGCTTATCTCCCGATTAGGGAGTCTTACTGGTAGGTAAAACCACAAATCGGCCTGTTATAGCGCCACCATGAGGCTGATTAAAAAAGATTTAAGTGGTATTTCTTCCTCGGCCTAGTGGGAACGTGTGTGCGCGATTTCATGATAATTGCACTTTGCGTTTGTGATTTGAGGCATTTTGTCCAAAACGGCTCAATCCTACAAACTTTGGAAGCCAATCTTAGCCAATCAGGATGGAATATACAAAATCGGACAGATCCGTGTCGATCACATGACTGTCGAGATACTGCCTACCGATTTGTAGTATTTTTGGACAAAATCTGTAAGAGTAGTGCACAGAAATGTGTTTTGCGAACATCGGCCACTAGGTGGCGCTAGAAAAGGCCCATTTGAAAAATTTAGGGTAGAGGTTCTAGATTGGCATCCAGGGAATGTGTGTGCTCACTTTGGCAGCGACCGGGCCAACGGCGACTGAGATTAGCTGCACACAAACTGCGAGGACGCACGCACGGACACACGGACACACGGACGGACGGAGGGGAAAACATACTCTCCCCCATGCCTTCGGCTGGTGGAGACAATAATGATAATAATATGATGGTGAAGATAATAATTATATAATGATGATGAAGAAGAAGAATGAAGATGACGATGATGATGATCATAAATTCATAATACACTTTGACAGTTGTTTTGGGGTGTATTCGTCACAGTATTTTGCACTTCTTACGTGAAATTCATTTAACCTATCTTAACTATTGGGAGCAATGGCGAAGTGCGGTGCCATTAATACAGCATCTGTGAATTGGACATTTACAGTGGGCTTTTTTACAATCCAAGAAGCAATAACATCTGTAGAGTTACGTTTAGGAATACCTGGTTGCGACCCTTCCAAGGTTGCTGGATTTTACCCGTGGCGAGCGTGTTTTGGGGCGAGCATTCTTGTATTAAGTGTGCACAACTGCCTCTGTGTGTGTGTGTGTGTGTGTGTGTGTGTGTGTGTGTGTGTGTGTGTGTGTGTGTGTGTGTGTGTGTGTGTGTGTGTGTGTGTGTGTGTGTGTGTGTGTGTGTGTGTGTGTGTGTGTGTGTGCGTGCGCGTATGTGCATGCACGCGTGCCTATGTGCGAATGTGTCTATAGGCAGACAGGCCTAGGTTTATGACTGTCATAACTGTTTAAGTCTGCATAAGAGACGTGGGAGATTCTATTTTGAACATTTGTCTCAAATTAACATGTTTTAATTTAGGTCAAGCTAAATACACGCTATCTTATCAGATTATGTGTTTGTTCCTTATCTGAATGTGGAAGAACAAAGAGAATCAGACATCATATCTTCTCCTGCATGTGCGTTTTGTATTGATGTAATGTGGCCTTACGTACAAGCAATTAAGTTAAATGGAAGGAGTAGGTTAAAATGGCCTTAAGGCAGAGATAGCCTAATTGACGTGGGTTAAGGTTAAAAAGGAGGTTACATATTATGAAACATCATAAAGGGTACATTGGTTAAAGGACAACTTTAGTTTTTTTACAACAAGGGTTCATATTTTAGAGTGTCATTAAAGAATATAAAAGATGAGTGTTAAAACTATTTCATTTACTTCTTTCTATTGTTTTAGAGATTCTTATTTCAGTGGTTGGGGGCATGCGTTCAAGTGGCTAAATATGTCCTTTTACACAGAATAAGCCCATTCCCAAGATACAACGCAACCTCATGGTTGGATGTGACTTATGGGGGCTAGAAGTGTTACTGTAAATAGCAATAAAGAAACTGCTGGCTTATTGTGTCTAAGAAGACATATTTAGCCACTTGTACGCATGCCCCCATGCGTACGCATGCCCCACATTTTAGCAACAATGGAACGAAGCAAATGAAAACATTTTAACACTCACTTTTTCTTTTCTCTAATTACAATCTAAAATATGAACCCTTGTTGTAAAAAAACAAAGTTGTCCTTTAAACTTTCTGTGTAAATGCTTGCTGTATCTTACATATTACATCTTACATATAGATATAGCTGGAGTGCCCACAAATGGTCCATGGAGTGCCAAATGGCGTATGCTCCCTATTCCCAGCAAACCACTAATCCTAGAGGTTCCACACTTGGCATATGTACTGATCAGTACTCTGCCAACGTTATAGGCACATTTGCCACCATCAATGTACTTACATTGGCGTACAGTTAATATAAAACGAAATTATTCAGGCACTTTTTAGCCAGCTATTTTGCCCAATGCCCGATAGGCCCACCCAACTGCGCATGTGCCAACAGCTTTTCGCGTCACGTACTCATTGCACGTACTGCTGGTGCAGAGTTATCACACAGACACAACTCCAGCAAACAGGACTGTAAATCCATTTAAAATTAAACACGTTTGCTCAGTAGTCGGCGATGCAATCTTTCCAAGTCAAATTCAAGAAACGACATCGTTGGGACAGATCTTCCTTTTACACCTCCCGTGTAAAAACATGGGACGAAAAAAAGACATCCACTCATACTGAGGTAGCATACTGGGACCTCTGTTGTTCCTAATATACGTGAACGACATGGCATCTGCTTGCGACTGCAAACTGTTCCTGTTCGCGGATGACTCGGCTCTCCTAGTCTCGGGCAAGGACCACTTGCAGGTTGAAAAGACACTCAACTCTGAACTGGGTAAGATCTGCACATGGCTTAACGACAACAAATTATCAATTCACCTGGGAAAAACCGAGTCCATCCTCTTTGGATCAAATCATAACCTCAAAAAGGTAGATGACTTCACAATCAAAGTGGGTGACAAGGTCATAACACGAAAAAACGAAATCTCTTACTTAGGATGTATCCTTGAAGCTAATCTTTCCAGCGAAAAGATGACTTCAAAAGTAATACAAAAAATCAACCAACGAACTCGTTTCCTACAGAGGATCGCCCCAATGGTCAACTTCAATACACTGAAGACCATAGCTGGTGCAATAATCCAGCCCCTCTTTGACTACGGAGTCCACGTATGGTATCGTGACGCCCCACAGGCCCTTAAAACTAAACTCCAAACAGCCCAAAATAAACTAATTAGGGTCCTGCTTAACCTTCCCTATCAGACTCACCTCACCGCTACTCACCAGTTAAGAGTGGGGTGGCTCAGAGTAGATGACAGAGTACAGCAACTTGCAATGGGCCTGGTGTACAAGATACACTACACCACTATGATACCCAAGTACCTGTCAAAATACTTTATTAACGTTAAGGATGTCCATAATTACAACACCAGAGGCAGTGCCACAGATCACGTTCAACCCAGAGTCAACTCAAAGAAGGGGTCGAACTCGTTCTTCTGCTATACCACAAAAATGTGGAATGCCTTACCGAAGGCCATAAAGGAGTGTGGATCACTAGCATCCTTTAAAATTGCCCTGAAAAACCACTTACAGGCAGCAGCCGTTCGCAACTGGTAAAAAACCTAGCCCAACCCTACCCTCCCTGCCCCTTCCTTGTATATACTTGTACACTTGTATATTCCTTGTATATACTTACTGTCTGTTTAGATTTACTGTATATTCCTTGTATATACTTACTGTTTGTTTAGATGTACTGTTTTCTTTTCTTTTTTTCCCCCTTTTTCTTTACATATCTACTGCATAGTACTGTGTTCTATTTGTCTGTCATTCAATGTTATATGAGATACTTAAATGGTTTCCTGTTGAAATAAGCTTAGTCTTTTCATGGATCTCCTTTTAGTAGACCTTGTACCAGTGAATTGTACCGTCATGAATCTGTACATTTTCCTATGCAAACTTCTAATAAAGCCTTCAATCAATCAATCAATCAATCCCTTGGCCGTCAGAAACGCAACTACTATTTACGCGTGGTTAAAGCAACAGCAGCAGCAGAAGCAGCAGCAACAACAACAGGTGATTATTTACTTACTTTTGTTCACTTTCTTTCAACACTTGCTGACATATTGTGCTGTTTATTTTTGCTTTATTCACTCTCATTTGTATGTGCACGCACACATGCGCGCCGACCACACGTGTGTGCGAGAAACAACAAAACGTTGTGGGCACCGTTTTCTATAGGTCACGATTCGGAGTATAACAGCAACATCCGCGGATACAGAGTTGAAAAAGTATGTTTTTACTTAGGTACAAGTAGGCTACTCTCCTTCCCATGGCCTACTCGATCCTATCCTCCTAAGCTATGAACAACAACGTTTGTAGAAATGACCTAAAACAAACAACATCTGTGTAGAAATTACATAAACATTATTTAAAACAACAAAACATCGCAGTCACCGTTTTCTATAGGTCACGATTCGGTGTATAACACCAACAGCAACCCGTTGATGCTGCGAGTGGAAAAGTACTGAAATATTTCTACTTCGGTAAAACAGTACTCTGTTACAAGTAAAATGTGTGTGTTCGAATGTGTTACTTGAGTAAAAGTACAAAAGTATTACCATCAAAATACACTTAAAAGGGAACAAAAGTGAATAATGCAGCTCTTTGCCCCTGCATTGTGTACAGGCTTGCCAACACTCCTGTACACCCAGTGTTTGTATCAAACTCCAAAAATTCACCAGAACACAGGACATTACACCTACTACGTGCGCAGGGGTTTGGGCAGTGCATGGAATCTCACAGATATATTCAGATATATTCCTAATTTATCAAATCAAATTCTGTACACCTACTTTTTGCATTTTAATTGCTGATATTGTACCCACCCTTTTCCAATGCGAGTAAAGCAAGCATAATAAAATTATAAAAATAAAACATTCACCAGAACACAGATCTACAAAAGGTTTTTGGGGGGAGGACCTCCAGACCCCGTTTGGGGAGTAAAAGTACTAAAATGTTTGAAAGCTCACAACACGTCCCATATTGCCTATTTTCAAATAGCCTGTATACAATAGGCCTGAATATTACATTCTATATTTAATAAAAAAGGGTTGTAATAACTGTATGTGTGTGTGTGTACCCAATGTCAGTGATTGTTCAGTTACAGTCACAAGTACAGCGCAAGTCATTGCATCCTCCCATCACATGCAAACACTAATATTATGTCTGACCTGCTCTGCTTGCATCCACGTTTCAGTCATGTAGTAAAATGTGTCACAAATACTTAATTCTATATATTACATATATAGTATATTGTTTACAATATACAAATCTTTCAGTTGTGCATTGTATGGAAAGTCGGAAGAGAAAATCAAATGACATATTTTCCCAAACACTTCTTTTTCTACATTCTAATTTACCTTTCTTTTCTAAAATCCTGCTATATAATTCTCAGATAACCCTGATCGGACCAGTCAGCCGGGAAACAGCCACACCCTGTCATTGGAAGTGATGACGACGGAACAACTGACAACATTGTTTATACCGAACTCCTTTAATTACATTATCATTTAAGCAAGCATTTAAGGGGGAGGGGGAATAGCAGAACATTATTTATTGCTAATCAAAACACCTAAAAGATTTCAATAGCACCATATGCCTTATTATGTCTTGACGTTGCACTATTTATTTGTGTGTGTGTGTGTGTGTGTGTGTGTGTGTGTGTGTGTGTGTGTGTGTGTGTGTGTGTGTGTGTGTGTGTGTGTGTGTGTGTGTGTGTGTGTGTGTGTGTGTGTGTGTGTGCCTAATTACTGTTCATGTCCATGTCACTCACAACTTACACCTTTTTAGAACTGAAATAAAATTGCCTACAACAAATATGCTGTTTGTTCTCTACAGTTACCGAAATGAATTTATTTATTTTTTATTTTAACCCCCCCCCCCCCCCATTTCACACTATTTTGCATTTTGGAAAGAAAATGCATATTTAATATTGAGCTATCCTAAATTTGTATTGCTTAGCTGCCCTCTGGACTGTAGACATCTCTGGGTACAGGGGACTTTCACATAGGAAAGGGACCAGGCCCCCGCAGGGGGCTTTTTTCTAGTAAGTTGAATAGGAGATGGAGTGACGTAGATAGAGAGATACCTTTATTATCCCAAGGGGGAAATTCAGTATGTGTGTTGGAGTCACATACGTCATTCATGGTGACAAACGCTCCCCCCCGGTTATCTTGAGGAGAGTGAGGCTCGCTGGTGAAGCACAAAGGACAGTGCTTGGAGGCAAGAGAGAGACGGCTGCCTAGCTTCTGTGTCGTTCTCCCCCTCTGTGTGTGTGTGTGTGTGTGTGTGTGTGTGTGTGTGTGTGTGTGTGTGTGTGTGTGTGTGTGTGTGTGTGTGTGTGTGTGTGTGTGTGTGTGTGTGTGTGTGTGTGTGTGCACCCCTCCACTCCCAACAGCACCTTTGATATCTCTATCTCTCTCCTCTATAGTCACTGTCGTCGAGTCAGACTTTTTGACTGGACGACAGTGACTAAATCTGACCCTCTAATTGACACAATGCTTTGTGAACTCTTTTTAAGGTGATCTTCCCAGGTGGGCGAGGTTTGAAGGTTTAGGCATAGTTTCTGTGAGGTTAATGTTAGGCTTAAGGTTAGGTTAAGAGCTTAGGGTTACCACCCCCACCTGGGCAAAACACCAGGGAAAGAGGAACTTGCAGATCAGCTTCACTATTGATGCACTACACTACAGCATTGCACAACAATGTATAAAATAATGCTTACTGTAAGTGGGTAATCGATTTGTTGACATAATTATAAAAAAAAGAATGTAAAAAAACACACTTCTAAATTATTAGATTAGTAATCGATACAATAGTTGCTAACAACTTAAATGATAATGCAGCCCTATTAAATATATTGGTGTAATGTGCAGGTGCTGCTCTCTGTGTACTGTAGGTAAATGTCATATAGTAACTAGAAGCAGTGCTCTTCCGAGCACAGGTCTCCACCAGGCTGTGCGTCCTGGTGGTGCTACTGTATAATAGGCCAATGTAAAAAGGGTGGCATATGTTCTTCACCTTAAGGCCACTCTTAACCGCACAGATTCGTCGACGATTCGGCGGCGGAAGGCTGCGGATAGCGTCGGTTGCCGAATGGGAGCTCATCGTCAGGTTTTCGGCAGCGGGTCGGGAGCGTTATCGACCGAGAACTGGGAAACTGGACTTGCTCGGTTTTGTTGAGTCGGTCCCTTGCCCGACGGCAGTGAAATGAGCCAACGAGAGCGGATAAAAGACAACACACAATCCGCTGGTAGCTATCTGTTTGGCATACACTGTTTCCACACAGTCACAGAGGACACCGAGACAACACACTACACACAACTGAACTGAATAAAGTGGGCGCGAGTGAACTGCGAGAAAGGTGCTTGATTGTATAATATCCACGTCCACGTTTCAACTGGGTCCAGTTTGGTTACAGTTGGCATACATACTGTTTCCACACAGTCACAGAGGACACCGAGACAACACACTAAACACAACAGAATAAAGTGGGCTAGTAATAGTGCAGCAGCTGCCCGTGTTGTTGTTGTTTTTTTCTTCTCCTCTGCACGTCCAGACTGCCTCCGTGCCTACTAGTGGTTACCTCCTCTTTCAGCTGTGAAAAGCTGGATGTGTGCTTCAGCGTATGACGGTGCGTGTCGAGCATAGCAGACATACAAGCTCACAACGCTTCAAGTTCCGACATGTTGTGAGCTTGTAGCTCTGATATTTTCAATGCGCGACGTCACACCATCGTATCGTATGACAAAATAATAGGGAACGTGCGAATGACGTTTTGTAGGCCGATTTGGAGTTATCGGCCTACAAAACCAGCGCCATTGCTGAGGGGGACCAGTCAAAAAAAAAAAAAAAAAAAAAAAAAACTTGAAGCAACAGTAGCCTACTGAGAGATCAGATGTTGAAACATTTTCCAGTGACTAAATATAAAATAGCCTAGAATTAAAAAAAGTGTAAGTAAACAACATTCGATTGTGATTTAATAAATAGGCTTAATTAGGCCTAAAGAGATTATATATTAATCGGCAATGCAACACAGGTCCCGTCTTAAAGTGAAGCTCACTCAACCATTTCTCTCTCTCTCTTTCTCTCTCTCTTTCTAGCCTACTATTACAAACAAACGGAAAATGACTTCTGTAGATAGAAAATAGCCTAAAAGCATTCCTTTCTCCCTGGCTTTTGTTTCAATGTTAATATTATAGATTCCTAGGCAACCAACCAGCAGCATTGGACAATAATAAGTCTACATTACATGATAAAGTTTACACCGCTCTGACTTCTGACAGTGCCAGTCTGTCGATCAGTTAACACAGCTGCAGACAGTTAGTTAGTTAGATTGAGTAGACCTCACCACATGAAAGGCAGAGGCACGCATGGAAATAGCCTAATAATAAGCTAAATGCTCGGGTCTCTCTGAACCTCGGAAATGAACGGATTTCAGGACAATGTCACAGGTCTCAAAAAAAAAAAAAAAAAAAGGGAATCAGAACGGGACGGAACTGGACAAGACCATTACGGGGCCACTCGGGTTTGGTTTTGTAATTTGGCATAACAAATATATTTCTATTTATTATAGGCTTGACCATTTCTCTCTCTCTCTCTCTCTTCTGTTGGATAATTAGAGAAAGCGCACCTCTCTCTCTCAATACAAAGTGATCCTTGCTTGACCACAATGTTCTCTCTCAGATGATCTGCGTAAAGTGGCAGAGTTGACTGAAGTGTCTAGGCTAATACATATTACACGGGAGGTTGAGGCCAGTAAATCTGTCATAAAAATACAGTATATCTATTGAATATATTATAGGATATAGCCTAGTAAGCCTACAATGAGATTGAGCAAACGGTTTTGTTTAAAGAGAAAATATATCTGACATGGCTGAACAAGGGACAGACCCATGATGTTTACCAGGATAAGAAATAACACTAGAAAAGTTGTTATTTTGAGAGAGAAATGTCCTGCACACTTTGATATGGTTTATTTTGATGATAACTGTTGTAGCCTACAACAATCTATCTCAATACATACAGTAATAGGATCGTCATGGAGGTTGTGTAAACGTTTATAGTGCACTTATTATTATTATTATAAGTGACGTCCCTCGAGGATGGCGACGGGAAATACGTCATCTGGAGCGAAACTCCGCCTTACGCTCACTTTCTATACAACCGCACACAGCAAAGGAGGCAGAACGCTGAAGCAGCAACAAGCTGTTGTGAAAGTGTCAGATCATGATACAATTTTAAAGGATTATGATTGGTTTTAAAGGTTGTTCTACTTTATCCAAATAATAATATAAATAATAGGCTTAATAACAGCATTTTCCGACAGCGACGGCATGCAGGGACGATCAACTATGGAGTGAAAATAGCCTTTCAGACTACTGCCACCTCCTGGTTTGGAATGGTATTTCATGCGATCTCCCCGCGCATGCGCACAATTGCGTACAGTAAGTACAGTCGGCATACAGTCGGCAGACGAAGTTCTGTGCAGTTCTTTGCAGTCCTTTGCAAGTTCTTTGCAGTTCTTTGCAGTCCTTTGCAAGTTCTTTGCAGTCCTTTGCAGACTTTTTGGTGTGGAGAGGCCTTTAGATCTTTCATGGCAATCTGATGCTGCATGCATGATTTGAAGCATTGTGTTCCAAAAATGAGTTTTGCTAAAGTCTACCTGCTGGTGGCGCTATAACAGGCCAATGTGAAAAAGGTAGCATTTGTTCCTTGACCTAGTGGGAATATGTGTGGCAAATTTCACGGTAATCACAAGCTGCGTTGATGATTTGAGGCATTTTGTTCAAAAACGGAGCAATCCTGCAAGCTTTGGAAGCCAATATTAGCCAATCAGGATGGAATATGAAATACAGACGGATCGGACTTGATCACATGACTATAGAGATACTGTGTACTGATTTGCGTGATTTTTGGATAAAGGAGTAATATCCAAAAATGTGTTTTACATAAGTCGGCCCAAAGGTGGCGCTATAAAAGGCTGATGTGAAAAATGCAGGGTAAAGGTTTATCCTTAGCCTCTAGGGAGTGCGCTTACAAAGTTTGAAACTGAGCGGTGGAGTTATAGGTAAAACCACAAATCGGCCTGTTATACAGTAGATCCACCATGAGGCTGATTAAAAAAGATTTAAGTGGTATTTCTTCCTCGGTCTAGTGGGAACGTGTGTGCGCGATTTCATGATAATTGCACTTTGCGTTTAATTTGAGGCATTTTGTCCAAAACAGCTCAATCCTACAAACTTTGGAAGCCAATCTTAGCCAATCAGGATGGAATATACAAAATCGGACAGATCCGTGTCGATCACATGACTGTCGAGATACTGCCTACCGATTTGTAGGATTTTTGGACAAAATCTGTAAGAGTAGTGCACAGAAATGTGTTTTGCGAACATCGGCCACTAGGTGGCGCTAGAAAAGGCCCATTTGAAAAATTAGGGCAGAGGTTATAGATTGGCATCCAGGGAATGTGTGTGCTCACTTTGGCAGCAACCGGGCCAACGGCGACTGAGATTAGCTGCACACAAACTGCGAGGACGCACGCACGGACACACGGACACACGGACGGACGGACGGACGGACGGACGGAGGGGAAAACATACTCTCCCCCATGCCTTCGGCTGGTGGAGACAATAATGATGATAATATGATGGTGAAGATAATAATGATATAATGATGATGAAGAAGAAGAATGAAGATGACGATGATGATGATCATAAATTCATAATACACTTTGACAGTTGTTTTGGGGTGTATTCGTCACAGTATTTTGCACTTCTTACGTGAAATTCATTTAACCTATCTTAACTATTGGGAGCAATGGCGAAGTACGGTGCCATTAATACAGCATCCGTGAATTGGACATTTACAGTGGGCTTTTTTACAATCCAAGAAGCAATAACATCTGTAGAGTTACGTTTAGGAATACCTGGTTGCGACCCTTCCAAGGTTGCTGGATTTTACCCGTGGCGAGCGTGTTTTGGGGCGAGCATCTTGTATTAAGTGTGCACAACTGCCTCTGTGTGTGTGTGTGTGTGTGTGTGTGTGTGTGTGTGTGTGTGTGTGTGTGTGTGTGTGTGTGTGTGTGTGTGTGTGTGTGTGTGTGTGTGTGTGTGTGTGTGTGTGTGCGTGCGTGCGTGCGTGCGTGCGTGCGCGTATGTGCATGCACGCGTGCCTATGTGCGAATGTGTCTATAGGCAGACAGGCCTAGGTTTATGACTGTCATAACTGTTTAAGTCTGCATAAGAGACGTGGGAGATTCTATTTTGAACATTTGTCTCAAATTAACATGTTTTAATTTAGGTCATAAAAAGGATCAAGCTAAATACACGCTTTCTTATCAGATTATGTGTTAGTTCCTTATCTGAATGTGGAAGAACAAAGAGAATCAGACATCATTTCTTCTCCTGCATGTGCGTTTTGTATTGATGTAATGTGTCCTTAGTACAAGCAATTAAGTTAAATGGAAGGAGTAGGTTAAAATGGCCTTAAGGCAGAGATCGCCTAATTGACGTGGGTTAAGGTTAAAAAGGAGGTTACATATTATGAAACATCATAAAGGGTACATTGGTTAAAGGACAACTTTAGTTTTTTTACAACAAGGGTTCATATTTTAGATTGTCATTAAAGAATATAAAAGATGAGTGTTAAAACTATTTCATTTACTTTCTATTGTTTTAGAGATTCTTATTTCAGTGGTTGGGGGAATGCGTTCAAGTGGCTAAATATGTCCTTTTACACAGAATAAGCCCATTCCCAAGATACAACGCAACCTCATGGTTGGATGTGACTTATGGGGGCTAGAAGTGTTACTGTAAATAGCAATAAAGAAACTGCTGGCTTATTGTGTCTAAAAAGACATATTTAGCCACTTGTACGGTGTACGCATGCCCCCATGCGTACGCATGCCCCACATTTTAGCACGGTAAACGCGATAAAACAATGGAACGAAGCAAATGAAAACATTTTAACACTCACTTTTTCTTTTCTCTAATTACAATCTAAAATATGAACCCTTGTTGTAAAAAAACAAAGTTGTCCTTTAAACTTTCTAGGTGGTATTGCGTTATAAGGAAAAGTGCTTAGAAAATTAATTTCGTTCCCACGTCTGGGCACTACTCATTCAATGCATTTTTGCATAGACAATACCCCTGCGGACTTTGGGTTAAAAGTTCTCCGCACGAAACCTGCACGACTTATGTCACCAGCCAGAATTGTATATAAAAGTGAATAACAAAAAAAAAAAACACAAAATCTTTCTCAAATGTCATAAATACATCTACTTAACATATGTGCCTTAGTATTCTCATATGTGAATTTAGATTGTGAAATATAGCAAATTTGTTGAAGAAAACACCTCAATGTATGTGATTGGCACCCAGCAAAATGAAACATACACATAGTAAATTTAGCTAAAAGTCTCATACATAACACATCTCACAGCCAACTGTGTAATGAAAGGTACCTTGGCCAGAAATGGATGAAAATAAATCAAACTGCTATCACACCCCCCTAAATTGGAAAAATTCCCAAAATGGACAAGACTATAATAAATGCACAAAAGGTCATGTCAGGTATAAAATATGTATTTAAGTACCACAGAGTGTCCCAACATCTGTCATTTGTAGGCTACATCAAGACAAGAAACAAAAACACATACAAATGTTGGCAGCTTAAGTAAACATAAGGCTGTGCTGTGACAAAATACAGCAAATGTTAAGCTTTTTCCTCCCACATGTATGTATTGCATTACAGTTAACAGTTAAAGTTTAGGCATTTAGCAGACGCTTTTAATCCAAAGTGACTTACAAAAGCAGATAATACATCACTATAATAAACAAGATAACATGTCAGAATATCAACAACAATATGGCAAATGCATATGAATATCAATCTAAAAAACAATATAATCAGTAAAGAAAAAGATTCTAAAAAAGAAAACTACAAAAAATGCTAACTAGCTTCATAAATGGTCATTGAGTGTTTCAGTAGTGCTATGGGTTTAGGTGGAGTCTGAAAAGGAGTCTTCAGTCCACGGCGAAAGCTAGCAAGTGAGTCCGTTGTTCTAAGTTCGACAGGGAGTTTATTCCACAGCTTGGGGGCCAGGAGGGCAAACTGTCTCGGACGAGTGGATTTTTGCCCTGGGGCTTTTAGCCTGGGTTCTGTCAGCATCCCTGTGTTGGCTGATCTAAGTGAACGGTTGGGGGTGTAGGGGTTGATCATTTAAATGTGATAAAAGCAAATCTTGAAATAAAACGAGTATTTAGCTAATTTTACATGCTGACATGGTGCGTATATTACTCATCCCTATCACTTTCATCCAGGGGTCATCAATATGTCTGTACTACGGACAAAATGTGTCAGTGGCTGATCTTATAATGTCTTGTTTTTGATCATAGGACCCAATTACTGAATTCGAAGTCGACAGGTTTTCTTCAGAATATCTATGGACATTGTGACATTTTGGCATATTAGGAGTCCAACCAGTACTAGTACGCCCTTAACACTGAGATTGTACAAATGGAACCAAAAGGTTCTCAGAGTTACACACATGTTATGGTAATTCAGGGCTTGCTCTTATATGCGTTTCTGGTATATATTATTGTCCACTTATTTAGTATGTCTGTGGCAAAAAATATATTTCAACATAAATCTCCACCAAAAGCCAGCATGGTGATGAATGACCCTTGCTTAATCAGAGTCAGCATCCCATAAAGCTTGTTTCTTTAGAAACATTCTCACAGTTCTGGCACTCTGTTTCCGACCTGTTCTGGCACTGAAATAAATCAGTACAAGACAGTCTTGCAGACATACTGTACAGGTTTCCTTGCCTTCAACATGCAAAACACTTGACTGTGGAATCAGCACATTGTCCTGTAGATATGTTGAGCAAGGATGATGTAGTCACTGTAGATGGGTTAGTGTCCACTGCTGACATGGTGTGGGTTGGAGGGGTGGAGGTGGAGCATAGACTTGAGCTCTGCAGAGACAGGGCTGAGTGTAATGCCATCCAGACCGCTTGCTTCCTTGGCATCAGCATTATATGTCTGTTCCAGTAGCATGTCAAAAGAAACACTACTGTTGTCGCTGCCATCTGCTCGTCAGTCAAACAAATACCCCTGCCATCAGTGCTTCATGTACCTCTGAAGCTGTTTCCATTCTAAGGCAAATACAAAGGTAAAGATTGCTGCCCGTACTTACAAAAGTGAGGTAGGGTAGCATTCTTGCTGATTCACAGAGATGTCCTCCTGTCCAGTCACCTTCCGGCTCGTAGTAGATAAACCTTTGGAGAATATCTGACATCTCCAGGAAGGTTGCCCAGAGGACTGCAGTTGATTGCCCATTGAATGATTCCTGAAAAGCAGCAGCTGATCTCCTAGGACTGCCATCTCTGGATCGACTGGATGCCTTGTCATTTCCAACATCTGCCAGTTATCTCTTTTTCAAACAGGACATCTTCTTAACAGTTCCTTCTCGACAAAGACTTGCTGCAACAAGCAGATCATCTGCCACTGCATCCCTGATAATCTTGCAAATAGCCTTCATGTTCAGTAGTTGTGAGCTTGGTGGAAGCCTCCCAGCAACAGGACTACATTGCCAAACTCATCCTGTTCTCCAGTGATAATGGTGTACGTGTGTAGTGAAGAGTCGTTTCATCTCTTTTCTGAGGACAGAAGGATCAGTTGGCGATGCTGGGATGAGTGGAAGGTAGCCAATAATGCTAGCCTGTGGGTGAAAGTTTACACAAAATGCTGAAAAGCCACGTAAACCAGCTTCTGCATCTGAGAATTCAGCAACTGTGATGTTGGAAGCTATTCTACCTACAGTAGGTGCCACACAAGTAAAAGGTCTTCAGCCAGGCCATCTGATGAAGTCTGTATAGAATCTCCAACTTCCCAATGAGCTCAGGAGACCTGGACTTCTGTCTGTCTTTGCTTCCTGACAAGAAACATTTGGGAGTAGGTGGTTCAGCAATGTGATGAATTAAAAATTTCATCTTTAAGATACATTTAGCTGTATGTACGTTTTCTCAGATCTTTCTCTGCAATCATCCCCACAACTCTTCTGAGGTCTTCTGAGGAATCTGAGGTAAAACTGACCAAAATGTGTTCATATTGCTTTTGTCATGACAGCCAGCTGTCACTGTAAAAGTCATAGTAAAGCTCATTTTTGGGTGGTGTCCATCTTGGAAATATGTAAATTAAAGATCCAGACACACCCAATCATGAAGAAAAGTATTCCATTGAGCTTCTCTTGATGTGAAACCATGAAATAGACACTTGTCTCCCGATTAGGGAGTCTTACTGGTAATGACAAGTTTACTTGTCATTACCAGTAAGACTCCCTAATCGGGAGATAAGCGACCGTAGGTCACTTATCTCCACAAATAGGGCAAAAATTTGTTTTGCCAAAATCTTCCTGATCCATGTTGATGACATGAGTGTAGACATACTGTGTAGTGATTTTCGTGATTTTAGGGCAAAATCTGTAGGAGCAGTGTCCAAAAATGTGTTTTTAAAAATCGGCCTGGAGGTGGCGCTATATGGGAGAGATTCATGTTGATGGGATGAGTGTAGACATACTGTGTACCGATTTGCGTGATTTTAGGGCAAAAATTGTAGGAGCAGTGTCCAAAAATGTGTTTTGCAAGAATCGGCCTCATGGTGGCGCTAGAAGAGGGCCATGTGAGAAATGAGGGGTGGGGTCTCCGCGCCGCCAAGGCGGACGAATAGGTACCGGCCCCGGCTGTCCCGGTCGCTCCTAGCCGGAGTTACGGCATTTTATGCGAGCTGCAGTGTAGGGGGTCCTCCACTGGGGGCGCCACCACTTTTGCATCCGTTCTGGAGCACCAGGAGTCGGTGGTCCCCGGGAATTCCCCGTGAGCAGCCCCGTTGGGGTGGTCATTTGGTCAGTTTAGCACATTTGGTCATTTTTTACATCTGGGGGTCCCCCAGGGACCTGGGGGTCCCTGGAGCTCCGGGGGTCATTGGAGGTTGTAGTTTGGCAGGTAAGGAGTGTGTGTGCAAAATTTGGCATGGATCGGGGCAACGGTTGCGGAGATATGAGCAGGGCAAGAGTGTGACGTGTGACGTGTGACTGACGGACTGACTGACTGACTCACTCACGGACAGCCTGTGGAGGTTTTGGTAGTAAATGCGACCTACGGTCGCAATAACAAAATTGCAGTCACTGACAATCACTTACATTGAAGCGTTTCTTTCAACAAATTTGCTACATTACATGATCTAAATTTGCATATGAGTATACTAAGGCACCAATACTTGTTTCAGATGTTAGGTAGATGTATTTATGATATTTGAGAAAGATGTGTTGCCAAAATCAACATAGCTAATTTTACAAGCAAAAACAGCAGCACAAGATTTTCTTTTTTTTCTTATTCCCATTAAATACATTTCTGGCTGGTGACAAAGATTGTGCAAGTGATACGCAGAGAACTTTTTGTTTCTTAGATCTTTCTAATGGAGCAAAGTTTATGTAGTGCCCATGGGGCGGGAACGAAACCGAACGATACCAGCCACGCAATACAGCCTATTCTGTGTAAATGCTTGCTGTATAAGTTGAATAGGAGATGGAGCGACGTAGATAGAGAGATACCTTTATTATCCCAAGGGGGAAATTCAGTATGTGTTTTGGAGTCACATACGTCATTCATGGTGACACACGCTCCCCCCCGGTTATCTTGAGGAGAGTGAGGCTCGCTGGTGAAGCACAAAGGACAGTGCTTCGAGGCAAGAGAGAGACGGCTGCCTACCTTCTGTGTCTTTCTCCCCCCCTCCACTCCCAACAGCACCTTTGATATCTCTATCTCTCTCCTCTATAGTCACTGTCGTCCAGACAGACTTTTTGACTGGACGACAGTGACTAAATCTGACCCTCTAATTGACACAATGCTTTGTGAACTCTTTTTAAGGTGATCTTCCCAGGTGGGCGAGGTTTGAAGGTTTAGGCATAGTTTCTGAGAGATTAATGTTAGGCTTAAGGTTAGGTTAAGAGCTTAGGGTTACCACCCCCACCTGGGCAAAACACCAGGGAAAGAGGAACTTGCAGATCAGCTTCACTATTTATGCTCTACACTACAGCATTGTACAACAATGTATAAAATAATGCTTACTGTAAGTGGGTAATCGATTTGTTGACATAATTATAAAAGATTCTTATTTCAGTGGTTGGGGGCATGCGTTCAAGTGGCTAAATATGTCCTTTTACACAGAATAAGCCCATTCCCAAGATACAACGCAACCTCATGGTTGGATGTGACTTATGGGCGCTAGAAGTGTTACTGTAAATAGCAATAAAGAAACTGCTGGCTTATTGTGTCTAAAAAGACATATTTAGCCACTTGTACGCATGCCCCCATGCGTACGCATGCCCCACATTTTTGCACGGTAAACGCGATAAAACAATGGAACGAAGCAAATTAAAACATTTTAACACTCACTACTAAAAATATGAACCCTTGTTGTAAAAAAAACAAAGTTGTCCTTTAAACTTTCTGTGTAAATGCTTGCTGTATAAGTTGAATAGGAGATGGAGCGACGTAGATAGATAGATACCTTTATTATCCCAAGGGGGAAATTCAGTATGTGCAACTACAGTGCAGGAAACATTGGGTCGCGGCTCATTATCTGGGTCACAAGCTATACTGTCGCAGGCATCTCACTCAACAAGCATCAGTCTTTCTGAGAAACATTAGAAAACATATGGAAACTTTAGAAACACCGCCTGAACGATGCCGCACCAGATAGTAGATGTCTCAGACAGCGGCCACAGAGATCGCTGGAGGTCACAGGAATAAAGCAAGGGTTAGAATGAACTATCAAAGTGAGATTGCATTGTGTCTGATCACAACACCATTGAAGGATCTGTAATGTGCTGTTCGACTGGTAATTCACCCTTTGTTAGCCTCCTGGTTGGTCCCTGACTGACCAACCAGCAGGCTCTATCTGCCTTGTCCCGCCCTGGTTCCGCCTTTTTTATGTTGAATTAGCTAAAACATAATTTTTGGAGAAATAAAAACATTTAAAAACATGCTGATTCACCATGCTGCCACTGAGCAGCTCCAATTGACTGAAACAAAGTTTGAAATAAGAATTGAGCACACAGAATAACAATATGAAGCAACTGAATTAACATGGCTGTGGATGGAATGTCCCACTGAATGTCCCACCAAGACACAGCAACCAATGGGTGTGGAGAGGGGCAGGACAATGGGCGGGACTTGACAAAGGGTGTCATTGTCTTCATTTGGCGCTGCTGACAGACACTGATCTGCGGCCGGCGACTGCGGCAGTCAGCGTGGGACAGGGGGTGTTGGTGTCTGAGTTCCTAATGTCCGCATATCTGAAATCACTTCGCAAGATGGCTTTTTTTGACTACGAGACAACAAAGTACATTGTCACCAAAAACAAGAAAGTTGGAATCCTGTATAGATGTATACAATTGTTCCTTATCGGTTACCTTATTGGGTAAGGGATCAATATCATCTTTTAATTTTATTGTATTGTCGTTATTGTGCAGCAGGCTGATACATATCATGTTGACATTTAGAAAGGTTGTAGCTGCAGGATAATACAGCCACTAAACATTATCTTGTAGGCATTTTGATTCAGAATTGATACATTTCAGCAATGATAATTATTATTAATTATTATATATATATTATTATGTCATAACGTATGTCTTCTTATACTTTCACAGACTGCACTGCAGTCTCTTCTTAAGAGTTAGACTAATAGACCGTATTCTTCTCTTAAGAGGATTGACATTTAGGGCTCTATTATGATCCAGGTCTTATGCCTTATGCCTTAACTTCTTTGCCTTTTTTTTACGATTTTGAAAATCATTTTTAAATACTTCAAATACTGATCTACATCTGCACGTTCTGAGCTTGCAGATCAGCTATTTGAAATATTTTAAAAGAATGTGTATATATAGTAAAAAAAGGCAAAGAAGTTAAGGCATAAGACCTGGATCATAATAGAGCCCTTAATGTCTTAAGAGATTAATTGCATCAACACATTAAAGCCACACATAGCCTGCCTACACTGTTCTGTTCATTATTAGATTTAATTTAGCTTTTGAGTGTTAAATCAACACATTCTGTTTTTGGTCTATTCAAGCTGGCCACACACAGTCCTTGTCAGAAGACCCTGGTTGAGAAACACTGTTTTAAAGTTTCCCTTCTTCATGCAGGTGGGTTCTTGTTTACAAGAAAGGTTACCAGGGCGTAGATGAGGCAGTCCAGAGCTCTGTTACAACCAAACTTAAGGGAGTTTCGGTTACAAACACCACCGGGTCTGGACTGCTGGTGTGGGGTCCAGAGGACTATGTCATCCCACCACAGGTAGTAATAATAATAATCATCATCATCATAAAAATAAGAATAATCACAATAATAAGAGTACATCTGTATTCTTATTATTATTATTGTTATTAATGCATATTTAATACATTATAATAACAACAATAATACCTGTTACAAATGCTACTTCAGATTTGGTCACTGTAATTGCGATTCAGTCACCTAATTTGCCATGTAGCCTAATTTATTTATTCATTTATTCATTGTCAATCAAGGACATAATTCTTTAGGCTAGTGTGGCATAATGCCTGTTGGCTATTCCTGTCAAGCTCTGACTATACAACAGGACATAGTCTATACGTATTATTACCATAAGGGCTAATGGGACAATTCAGAATCTGCTCTCAGTTCAAAGATCAATCCTGTTATACCATGATTGTAACATTGTGTTGTTGTTGTTTTTTTTTTGTTTTTGTTTTTACAGGGGGAATCCGTTCTGTTCATTGTCACCAATTTCATAGAGACCCCAAATCAAAAGCAGGGTCACTGTGCTGAGGTAAGGGCATTTTATTACTAGAAAGACGCCCTAAGGGCGAGATGCGACCTTGCCCTGAGGGTGAGGTAGCGATCTCCATATATGGGCATAAAATATCCATATATGGGCATATATTGATGACATCAGATCTCCATATATGGGATACAATGGAGCTTGACATGAGGCGTGACACACTGACCTGAGCTGGCCGTTTTCATACTAGCTGTGACCTACTGTAGAGTCAGAACTATTGTACTTTGTACAATGCTTGAGTTGCAAAAAAGTTGTACTGTCTTCTAATGATAATCTGGACCAAGTTATGAGCTCAGGCGAGGCGAGGCGTTCTGCTATTTTCACAATAGAAAGTTACGTTTTTCAACTTCGACTTTCGACTTTCTCTGGTGGGAGTCGACTTGTGTAATGAAGTCGACTGAGTCGACTTGTCGACTTTTTCGTTAATGCCCTACAATGTATAAACATTGCCCTGTCTACTATACGGTAGCTCTGAGTCTGCAATTTATATTTAGATCCTATTGATTGATTCATCAGATCACAGACAGTACAATCTGTGTGTTTGTTGTGATGCTACAGTATAATGCTGGGCAAGACTGAGCAGTATGTCATATTTTCCACACAAAGGATATATTTTGGTGAATAAATGTTGACATTATTGTTTTCTTCAACATACCTGTCAACAATTTAAGGGTAGATTATTTTCTCTGACTTCTGCTACCCCATTCAATCGTGACCTTGTCCCCTTCACTTATGCTAGTGTACCATGAATTTTCACTTTTTCTATTTTAAAACCTTTTTTTGGGGTCCCACTGGCACCTTCTATCCTCACAAAGTCCTATTTCTGACCGTTGTGTCTTTCTCTGGTTTTGGGCAGACAGAGATGAGAAGCTTTCCACAGGTTCTCAGAACAGTGCTGTTCTGAGAGTTGACGAGAGTGACGTCACTCTCGTTTCCCGTTTTTTTTTTTTCAGAGTCAAAAAAAAAAAAAAATCAAAAAAAATTTTTTTTTTCAAAACTTTTTTTTTCAAAAAAAATGAAATGCAGAGTAAAGAAAAAAAAATTCAATTTTTTTTTTTCAAAACTTCAAAAAAATCTTTTTTTCAAAAAACTTTTTTTTTTCAAAAAATTTTTTTTTCAAAACTTTCTTTTTTCAAAAAACTTTTTTCAAAAAACTTTTTTTTCAAAAACTTTTTTTTCAAACTTTTTTTTTTTTCAAAAAACTTTTTCTTTTTCAAAAAACTTTTTCTTTTTCAAAAAACTTCTTTTTTTTCTGGAAAACCCCCACTAGATGCGCCCCTGAGCAAACAGAGGCCGTTTTGGTATTGCAGCTGGAGAGCCTCATTATAGTAGAGCTAGAACAAACAAAAAGAATGATCAGAGTGTTTGTTGAGGGTTAAAACCTGTCTAAGACTCAATTTTGAGCATATATTTATACAAAAAATATAGTTTTAAAAGCATGGTGTAGGCCCTTTAAGAAAGGTTGTGAACACAAGACAAATTGCAATTTTTATGACAGTATTGCACCAAAACGTTGCTGATCTACAAACTCACAATGTGTCACGATGCAACACTTTTTCGCTGATTTAAAAAAAAAAGAAAAAAAAATCCTATGATGACATGCCCAAAATATAGGCATTCCATGTGGTTAAGTCTGTCTTTGTGAAGGCTCCTGTCAATCACTCAGACCTGTCTTACAAAGTGTTTTTTAAAGGTGGCCTGGGGCGCCCTTAAACCCTTTGTAGTGAAGCTGATCACTATAAGTATAACTATAAAAGTATATAAAAAAGTCAAGTGGATGGCAGAGTAGTTAGCTTAGGCTACACACCTGCTATAAAATCACACCCGTGTGAACTGAGCGGTGGTCGGTGTGTTGTGTGTGTGTGTGTGTGTGTGTGTGTGTGCGTGTGTGTGTGTGTGTGTGTGTGTGTGTGTGTGTGTGTGTGTGTGTGTGTGTGTGTGTGTGTGTGTGTGTGTGTGTGTGTGTGTGTGTCTGGCCTGAACAACAGCACCCCTCCCTTAACATGTGTGGTCAGAAAAGGTACTGCAGGCTCTGCAGGCTACATACAGACACGGACACAAGCACACACACACGCACGCATACACACACGGCCATGTATAGGAGACGGTGTAACCACCGCTCAAAAATAACTAATATAGTGAGGGGAAAAAAAGAAACAAAAAAAAGATGAACTATATATTTGTTATATGTTATGCGTCTGTTGGGTTGCTTGAGAGAGCGCACCACAACACAAAATACTTACATAAAAATGAAGAGCTCCCCATTCGTTCTCAAAGTGTGGTAAATGATATATAATACTGCATGGAAGCGGGGATAGAACCCGGAGTTTCCACTTGTCAGTCCAACACACAAGCCATCACTCCAATCCAGCGCTGAATTTTATTGGCAGGGCTGTTGTATTTATAGTTAGGAAGTTATATGAACCAAATGGACCCTCATCTTGGGTATGTAGCCTGCTACGTGCATGTACAAATGGGACCATTTAATTGTACAGTGCACTCTCTGAGTTACACCCATGATGAGGGTTAATTTGGTTCCTACTTCAACCTTGTTGCCACCGCTGTTGGCTTGGCGGACTGTATGTTAGACTGATGAGTCAAAGCCTCGGGTTCGACTCCCGTTTAAGTGCATCGCCACATGTCAAGGACCTCTTGGGGTCCCTGGACCCACTTTGAAAATCAAAGCTCTATAATATAGTCTCATGGTAGCTTATATAAATATTTGAGATGATTTAGACGAACAGTTAAGTCGTAGTTTAAAATTAAAACAACTAGGCTATTTTGTGCAGCGGGCCCCGCCCCCACTATCATTTCAATGCAAGTGCTCAGTGGCGTTTTGAAGCAACGGCTACGTGCTAGCATGTAGCTAATCCAGGTGCATTCTGGGGGAAATTGGAACCAGCTCTGGTTCCAAAACGCCACGATTGACGTCACGAACGACGTCGACGTCCATTGAACCCTATTGTAGACCCCAGCGCCGCGCTCTTATGCTCGTGCATGTATGTTTCACCCCGCCTGAAATTCCAGCTTTGGCCAGTAGGGCAGCCGCTTCAATGTTTACAAGCCGTTCTGGGGGCACACAAAAGCTGAAATTCATTTGCGAGTGCAGCTGGTTGTGGGGATCAATCAGGACCCAGAGCCATTCAAGGAGAGTCGGTGCAGAGTTGCATCATCTCCGTTCACATGGGGGCAGAGTTGGCAGAACTCTAAGGGCATGCGTAGCCTGTTTTGAGAGAGGCGCGTTTGGGAAACAGCTTTGTCGTCGTACCGGAGTGTCCTACGACGGGCTTGTACGACTGCGCTTTGGGAAACCCGGCCGTTGTCGTTATAAGGTGGAGCTTGCATTTCCAGCATAATGGTTGCAAGCTAGTTAACAACCTAAAACCTAGCTAGTAGCTAGGCTAGGGAACACATTTAAAGCAGCACAACAACACTAGTGTTTGGCCCATATTTGGCAGGTCAATATTTAAAGTGACCTGTGAGACTCATTTGACAATGACTTTCTCGCTGTCAAACACGGGTACTGTAGGCCCACTTTGTAGTTAAGTTTTCATCTGCTGAAAAGGTGTTCACTCTGACACATGCTGTATCAGTGCTTTAATTATTTTACAAACAAACTACGTTCAAGGGGGTTGTCTAGATTGTTGGTCAATACTTAAAGTGTGGTTCCTGTGGAAATAAGCCTCGGCTTTATAGGATCTCCTTTTAGTTGACCTTGTACCAGTGATTTGTACTGTCATGAAACTGTACCCTTTTGTATTGCAAACTTCTAATAAATTCTTCAATAAATCAATCAATCAATGGTGTCTGCCACCCACAATAGTACACCCAATGAACTGAAGCCAATGAAGCTCTGCTCATAAGTGTCAGTTTATTGAACTGCAGCTATATTGTGTTATGTTTGTCTGCAGAGTTTCAGGGTGTTCGGTGGCCGCTGTAGAGGCAACGAGGGCTGTAAGGAGGGAGAGACTGTCGAGGCTGGACATGGTGGGATGTACTCCAGTGTTGTTTACTTATTCCTTTTTTCTCTCTTTTGCATGCACTGTTATCTATTTGAAATGAGATTGTGTTTTAGTGTTGACAGACTGGATAGCTTGGCTTGGTATTGTTGAAAGACTAATTAGTTCACTGTTCTATTAATACTAATAAGTTAAACCAGAAATACTAACTGAGGATAATGGGGAACGCTGAGGTTTTATTTGAACCATTTTTTTTTTTTTAAATCTTTTTCCCCCTCTGTACTTTATACATCTCTCCCATGGACTAATTCATTTTTATGATGCTCTCTGAAGGAGTTATGACTGGTCGGTGTTTGAAAAAGGATAACAACTCCACTGGTACCTGTGAAATATATGGCTGGTGTCCTGTTGAGGGACATGTCAAACCACAGTAAGGAACAGCACTAGTACATGTGTTTTTTTATTGTAACGGTTTACCTAATACCTGAAACCTGACTTTGGAACTCTGTTCCACGTTTGTGGGTTTGTTTCTTGCAACTCACATCATGACACACACAGGAAGTGTATGTCTGAGAACTGATTTTTTTGCTATTAAAACAAATAAGACATAAGTAATCCACACACATTAACAACCTGTGTAATGGAATAACGAACCCTACTCTTTTACAGAGGACATCTGTTGAAGGCAGAAAACTTCACCATCTACATCAAAAACTTCATTCGTTTCCCCAAATTTGGCTTTTCAAAGTAAGCAATTTGAAACAATGACCCGGATTCCTTTAAAAGTTGTATTTACTAAATACCTTCCATCATTATCCTACCACTATGCAATGAAAAGTGTGTGTGTGTGTGTGTGTGTGTGTGTGTGTGTGTGTGTGTGTGTGTGTGTGTGTGTGTGTGTGTGTGTGTGTGTGTGTGTGTGTGTGTGTGTGTGTGTGTGCGCGCGTGTGTGCCTATTTGTTCTTCAAAACTCAGGTCCAATGTCGCAGGGAATGAATCTTATCTGAAGAGTTGTCGGTATGATGAGGACAATCCCTACTGCCCCATCTTTCGCCTTGGATACATTGCTAACCAATCAGGACACAATTTCCAGGACATGGCCACTTCAGTTAGTTTTACAGATTTGTATTGTTTTTAGTTTCATTTGTCCCAGTATTTTAACATTTATTATATTTGTTAAGTGGGTTAGGGTTAGGGGGTGAAGTTCAACCATTAATGGTTCTTCATGCACCATCTGATGTCATGTCACCTAACTTGCTACAGAAAATTGATTCAGAACTTGAAAAAGTGCTTTGGGGCACAGGTCTCTGCCAGGTCAGGAAATGTTTACACCTGCTGTGTGTCTAAACAATTGGCGCCTGGTGCAGTAACATGGCATACATGGCTAATATGAGAACCAGCAGAAATTGGCTTACAGGGTCTATAAACTCTGTGCATAACAGTAATCCCAGATTTCCAGAATTTGGCATATCATTTTCATTCTCCCATAACTCCATTTGGCTCCATTTGAGGTTTTAACTGGAAACAAGTGAAGTCATATGTGTATTTCCGGTTCAAAACGCTGTTATATGTGAGACTAGAGTTAATTGACCTCGTATCAGTACAACTGGAATTGTGTCACTTGTCCTATCAAAAGGTTTCATGTTGAGATCTTGTTGATGAAAAAACTATTCCAAAAACGTCAAGGAAGAAGATTTAGCTTGAGATTATACATGTATATATATGTGGAAGATTTGAGTTAGCATACTATAAATCATAACACTGGCTTTGAATATACACTGGCTTTGAATTTACAGTATTTGGTATTTCTTCACATTTGTAATGATTGATTGATTGTAAACTGTGCTCTCTTCTTTTTTCAAGGGAGGGTTGATTGCCATTCTAATAGAGTGGAACTGTGACCTTGACAAGGGAGATTCTCATTGTCATCCACGTTATAACTTCACTTGTCTCGACATCAATGCCTCCAACAATATAACGTCGCAGTCAGGTTTTAACTTCAGGTGATTTGCACTTCAGCCAGTTAGACAATACTGTATTTTGATTGTCTTAAGTAACAGCTCTTTCTTATACCTTAACTTAAAGGCCTGTCCATACTGTCTCCGACCACCGAACCTTGAACTTTCCGACGTGCAGCTTTCCAAATTCTAATTCGGGGTAATGCTTTTCAGAAAATGCATTGACGTCATTTTGTAGTTGAACCGGCCCTTTCTGACGAAAAGTTCGGTAGTCGGAGAAAGTATGGACAGGCCTTTAAGTTTAATGCATAACAGCTGGTACTTAAGGCAATCAAAATAGGGCCTTGTCTCACTGTGTCTTCTGGAATCAATTGTAAGGTGTAAGTGATATTATTTGTTAAAGTAAGTGACAAGCTCAGTAACAAAGGTCTAACCATCTCTGCAATTCTTTAATAAACAGAAAATACATTTTCAGGCCGGGATACTAATTTCATCAAATCAGGAGAAAGAACTCATACAAGATACAGAATAAATATGAAATTGGTGATACAAAAATGTTGGAGACATTGAGACCGCTGTATAATAGTGTTCGTTTGTTCACTCTCTCCAGACATTTAAAGGACTAGTTCACCCCCAAAATGACTTACCGGTATTGTCTTTTAATTCTAAATTTTTATCCCACAATTTTGTAACCCATTTTTTCACCCAGTGCCAATTGCCTATGTAATCCTGGGCTCTGCTCTCCCTCTGCTGCGCCTGGGGAGGCAACGGACTGACCTTCTATGCATGAGGAGTCCAAGTTGCTTCTTTTCACCTGACAGTGGCGATTTCCCTGGCTCTGTAGTAATCGATCAAAATATATATTTTTTATTTTAACCAAACCTTTATATAGCACTACCTCTCGCCATTTTAACACATTTTATTTCATTTACTGGTTGATTATGTGCTTCACTTAATAATTTGTGTGTGTGTGTGTGTGTGTGTGTGTGTGTGTGTGTGTGTGTGTGTGTGTGTGTGTGTGTGTGTGTGTGTGTGTGTGTGTGTGTGTGTGTGTGTGGATTGATACATAGTTAAATGGACATAAATACTGAACAGTAATATGTTATTTTAACAGATACGCTCACTATTACAAAAATGCTGCAGGGGAAAGCTACCGAACGTTATTGAAAGTCTACGGCGTGCGCTTTGACATCACGGTACTTGGAAAGGTATGGGAAATACAACACCAGACAGAAACATGTCAATTGAAATGTTCAAGAAAACGTGTAACAACTGTCATTTATTCTTGGATATGGAGATTATTTTGGACGATGGCAACCCAGGCTTTTTGTGTGTGCAAGTGACACACTATGTGTGATTATTTTTTAACTAACCTACTTGTAATTTCCACTGTCTTTCTTAGGCTGTAAAGTTCGATATAATCCCAACATGCATCACTATAGGCTCCGGACTGGGGTTGTTGGGTCTTGTAAGTGTAATTCATTTTGAACACTTTGCTAAGAATTAACTTAAAAATGACAGATCTATAGTTTTTGGATATAATGTTATGCAATCTATGATGCCATGATGACTATTCTAAACAACACAAATTTGAACATTTATTTTCTTTAACACATCGGATGCCCACGTTAATTCAGGGTTTACCCTCACAGGGGCCCATCGTCTCCATGGCAACACGTCATTTACGTACCTTCGCGTCGTGGAAAAAGTATCCGTAATACGTTGAGTAAATGTAATCCAAGTATGTCCAGTTTATTTTCACGATCTTTTCTTTCAGTCAGGACAGCTTTTTACCAATCTTGGGCCACAGTGTGTGTATCACGGGCGGTAGAAAGGGTCGCGTTTTGAACATGGTGATTGAAAAAACTAGACCAGGAGAGGAATCCGCCATGTTACGTTACCTCCGCAGCGTCACTGGGAAAATAGTATCCATGATACGAGTAAATGTAATCCACGGATGTCCTGTTTATTTTTACGATAAAGTTTTCTTTCAGTCAGGACATCTTTTTATCAAACCTGGGCCACAGCGTTTGTGTCACGGTAGGTAGAAAGGACCGCGCATTGAACATGGTGATTGAAAAAGCTAGACTACCCACTAAGCAATTTGGTGGTTAGAACACGTTCATATGACGTCTTCGCCCTAACCAGACGTATAGCTAGATCCGGTCTGTGACGAGTTTAGAATTTAAAGTTTAAATGACGGTTATACATAACCGCCATTTAAACGCCTTTAGCGGCCCCTAGCGGCCGCCGAAAGTAGTGAAAATGTAGTGAAATTGATGGCAGCCAGCAAGGTTTAAAATCATTATTCCTTCGTTCTGAGCGCCGTCTGCTACTCGAACCACCGCAGCTGAACGTATTTGTAATGATTTCTTACACTGTTCTTATTTGACACTGGGAGTCGCTGGGGTTCGAACTCCAGACCTTCTACTTATGAAACCTGTGCCCTACCCCTAGACCACGGCACGGCTTGTTACTTGTGTGTATTCCAGCAGCTATTAGTAGTTGACATATCCCTCCCGCTGTTCGTTTGAGGTCGGTGCATTTGTTTGACAACACAAACTACTTTATATTGATGCATAGCTATAAAACGATTGTATTTAATCAATCATTATCGTATGGTGGGGGTGGGAGACATGCAGTCTTGTGTGTTTGTGGCTGTTGGTGTCAGAATGAATTATGTAACTCAGAGAAGTAATGGTATGCTGTCATGAGCAGCGTACCACGGCATTATGCAATTATTTATTACACTTTTAGAATGTTTCAAAGGTATTGACCAGCACGTCTTTTAGACGTGCAATGACCAGAAACTGCTCAGTGGATGCAATCAACTATTAAGGTAGAACCGGGAGATACTGTTAGCATCCGATAATGAACAACTTGATAAAAATGTATTTAAAAAAAAAGATGGTCTAACACACGTTTGTCCTGAAACGGTAATATATCGTTACATGGCTAGCGTTCAGATGACGGCTACAACTCAACTCGACTATATAGTGAAATTGGCTCTTAATATTACTTTAGTCCAATATTTGAAAACCAGGTGTGGATATTAAAGCTGTTTTTTTAATCAACAAGTATGGAATAATGGATTAAATGTAATCAGCTACAATCGGTCTATAGACAGACTGACGATAGACGGTTCAAATGAGGGCTAAACATAACCATTGGGCTAAATGACGCTAGTGTTTACTGGGTAGGAGAAGAATCCGCCATGTTACGTGTATCTCCGCCGAGACTCCGTTACTGGGAAAATACTAGTATCCATGATACATACGATACGAGTCGTGCTAGCCTGCGAGGGGACGATAGAGTGCAGTGCAGGATAGGAACAGAAGCTTGTGATTGGCTGCAGGGAGACTGCACATCCTGGTCACATGTACCGCGCTGCATTTTGGGAAATGTAGTGTTTTTCCCATATTGTTGGCGTTTGATCACCGTGGTAGAGCCTTCATTGCGGTAGCAATGTACAGTAACTACAGTATTGTAAAACGCGTCAAACGCGTCGTGGGCACTGGGGCTGGGCCTCCAGAGACATCAAAAGCCCATTTTCCACTGGCCCAACTCCACACCACTCCACACCACACCGCCCACTTGTGCCAGGTTTTCCACTACAAGGACCTGGGTAGAGTGGTGTGAAAGTGGTACTAAACAGGGTACTAAAAAGTATCCACTCTAGAGTAGGTCTGAGCTAGGCCAAACAGGGCCAAACACTTCATAATGACTGATCACTCAGTGACTTTTCATTTAGACCACCAGGATATATAGTCCATGGGCCCGACGGGTTGTCGGTATCAAAAAGGTGGCAAAGGTTACCATGCATTTTTGAAAAGCTCTATATCTGTAGATTATATTTTGGTATGATAACCCTTTCTTAGACCCAGCTAAATTGGTGTTATCAGCCTCTAAAGTTGGTGTCCCATTAACATTACATTACAGGACAAAAGGTAAAAATATTAATCTGCTTTTAGTAGCATAAGAGGGGTCAAACTAGGGGGTTTTCATGATGCCGAATCCATTGCAAGCATCTGTTTTGCACAAAAAACATTCCTTGGGCTATAAATGGCCTCAGAAGACAATGCATGTATGGGTGTGCATTCATGTTAGTCAGAGGCCTTAGGGTTTTATTTCTCGTGTTAATCAGTCTAAAAGCGCCAAATTTTGCACAGATGTAGCCCCTGGGCTACATCTACTAAAAGCAGATTAATATTTTTACCTTTTGTCCTGTAATGTAATGTTAATGGGACACCAACTCTAGAGGCTGATAACACCAATTTAGCTGGGTCTAAGAAAGGGTTATCATACCAAAATATAATCTACAGATATAGAGCTTTTCAAAAATGCATGGTAACCTTTGCCACCTTTTTGATACCGACAACCCGTCGGGCCCATGGACTAATAGTTGTAATACATGATAATAGATTCTATTGTGTTGTAACCACTATTATAATCTATTATAGTGTATTTTAATTATCATAGTAATACATTAATACTTTATAATGTATTATAATCACAGTTATAATCCATTACAGTGCATTATAATTAGGACTAGTTGTAATAGAAATTTATATTGTATTATAATCACAGTTAAAAGGGTCAATTTGTTTCTTACCGATAGGGGTACTTTTTTGTAATGGAAAATGTAGATATTTTTATGTGGTGCGGTGTGGTGTGGTGTAGTGTGGTGTGGTGTGGTGCTAAAACTGCAGTCGAAAAGGGGCTAAAGAGATTGGCGTGTAGACACCACGTGGGCACCCGATATGTATCTGCTCCATATGAAATGACATGCCTCAATTTGTACAATTTTTAATTTCAACAGGCAGTATTCATCTGTGACATGGTCCTACTCCATCTGACGAAGAAAAGGACTTTATATCAGGAAAGCAAATTTGAGAAAATGTATGTCAATATAACAAATGTTGTTGTTTTTGTGCCATTTGGTTTTGTAATGTGACATCAGCTAAACGGACAAACTAACTGAAAGTAGATTTCAAGGATTCCTGTGATATCATTATACTAAGCTAATCAACATAAAAGTATAACATTTATGAATTGGGTAATTATAGGCCTGCAACAGCCACAATTAACGTTGCAAATTACAAATGTTATTAAAGTTTCTTAAAAACATTTGAGGAAATCAGACTTTGGCAAGTACTGTACAGTATATATGTCATATTACTTGTCACACACAACCATAATGACAAAGTGGGGGCGATTTTCAAATCTCCCTAAAGTTCTGTCACTCTTGCCTTCTTTCCACAGAAATAAAGGTGCATCTCAACACAATGTTACAGAAGAAACGAAAGGATGCATCTCAACACAATGTTACAGAAGACAGCAGCAGCTGACAGACCTATCACCAGAGAATTAATCACCATGGACACTGATCAGTGGCCTACAACAACCGCCAAATAAGATGCACCATCAGGGGCATCACAAGGGTGGGAAAAGTGGGACTGAGTTACTAGGGCCCAAGGTGGAGGGGCCTTAATTATTATATACTTTAGCTATCTATAGCTAAAGTATACTTTAGCGATCTACTATCTGCGGCAGATAGCAGATCTACAAGCTCACAGCGCGGCACCGAGTGCTGCTCTGCAAGCTTGTAGATCTGCTATCTGCCGCTATCTGTCACAAAAATGTATTCATCTCGTAATCTAACTCCAGATCATGTTCTGGTTTAAAACAAGCCTTT
Organism: Nannobrachium achirus; assembly: GCF_963921795.1. Lineage (NCBI taxonomy): Eukaryota > Metazoa > Chordata > Actinopteri > Myctophiformes > Myctophidae > Nannobrachium > Nannobrachium achirus. The sequence continues at coordinate 52,247,723 of NC_137814.1, read as the reverse complement.
CTCTACTGGCCGTTGTGCAATTGATTGCACTGACCCTGGTTGTAATTTTTCTGTTCTGAGTGAAAGAAAATACGGTCACTCAAAAATTTCAGAAATACTCCGATTACTTTTACCCCAAGCCTCCAAAATATGAAAGAAAAAAACTATAAAATACTGTGGCACTTTACATAGAAGGTTTTTCTTCATAACTCATGAACCAAGCATGATAATAGAAACTATGTGATGTCTACAATGTGATGTCTACAAAGGATTACAATGATATCATGTACAGCATCATAAACTGTCCAGGTGAATAGTATCACAGTATTTTATGTATGTTGCATATACAGTCTTTTGCATACATGTTGTGTAGAGGCCAATTTGTGTTTTTACCTATAACTCCACCGAGTAAAACATTCTGTGCACACTTACCAGAGGCCAAGGAAAAACCTATGCCCTGCATTTTTCACATCTGCCTTTTATAGCGCCACCAGAAGGCCGACTTACAGTATGTAAAACACATTCTTCAATACTACTCCTTCAGATTTGATCCAAAAATCACACAATTCAGTACACGGTATCTCTACAGTGATGTAATCATGACGGATTTATCCGATATGTCATATTCTATATAATTGGCTAACATTGGATTCCAAAGTTTGCAGGATTGCTCCTTTTTTAACAAAATGCTTCAAATCATGAATGCAGCCTGCTATGTTTGTGACATTTTGCACGCACATTCCCACTAGGCCAAGGAGCAGATTCCACCCTTCTCACATTGGCCTGTTATAGCGCCACCAGCGGGTCAACTTTTGCCATACACATTTTTGGAACAAAATGCCTCAAATCCTGCATGCAGCGTCTGATTGCCGTGAAAGGCCAAAGAACGCGTGGCACCCTTTTCACTTTGGCCTATTATAGAGCCAAAAAAACCTACCTGACCTGCCGGAGACCTGTTCTCGGAAGAACACTGCTTCTAGTTTTTCTTTGATTTATTTTCCCACTTTTCTTGCTTTTCCTGCTTTTTTTCCTTTCCTACTTTTTCTGGCTTGGCCACTTTATCGCTGCTTGCAGATATAGATATATTTTTTTTTAATGAAACTGTTGTGCAACCATCCTGGGGATTGAGGGTGGGGGAGGGGGGATAGGGGGTGTTTTTTTTTCCCACTCACATAATACATGCATTGATATGTTTATGACAAGATGTATGCACCTGAGACTGTTTACCCACCTCTGGGGTAATTTCTCTTTAAAAATGAATAAAAAGATTTGAAAAGAGAAATTGATTTTGCATGAAACATAATGACATAAGCAAGCTTTGCGCCCTGTTAAGTCAGTCTCTGAGCTGGTATATTTCCTGATATATTCCCAGCATAAATCCCTGACAAATTAACATTGCTGAATCTGACCACTAACGTGGGAATTGTCGCAAATGCTGGTACGATCAAAATATGAGCATAATATGGCCATAAAGTGCTTGATGAATCTGGCCCAATATGCCCATTCCCAAGATGCACAACAATCTTTCATGGGCAGATGTGACTAGTAGTGTTACTGTAAATAGTAATAAAGAAATCACTGGCTTATTTTGTCTAAACACTTGCATGCACTGGAATCAAAATTTCTAAACATGCTAACGTGATATAGAACAAAGTAAATTAAAACATTTCAACACTAACCTTTACTTTTTTCTAATTGCAATCTAAAATATGAACCCTTGTTGTCTCAATAATATGTGAAGGATCACACTTACTGTATGCAAATAAGCTTGTACTCAAAATCAACTTGCTTGGCCTTATGCAAAGCCAGTGCAATTCATTTGTGTTTAGGACACAGGGTGCAGAGTCATGTGGTGGAATAGTGACATTGAGAGTGTGACCTTTTTGAGGTACATTTACTTTACTAAAGTACATTATGTCCAATTTTCTATATCTTACTTATACTCCACTACACCTGAGAAGAATATTGTACTTTTTACTCCACTACAATTATTTGAAAACTTTGATTTGAATTATTATTACAAAACATACAGTAACCACTTCAGCCCTGTAATGGTAGGCTACTATTTAAATGTGGACATTTGAAAATAGCAGATCTACAAGCTCACATCTTGTTTTGAGTTTCTGCTATTTTCAAAAGATCTTCATAAATATTGAATGAATATTTCTATAGACATGATAACTTGTGAAATGGGACATTCTGCTAAAGAAGACAACAAGTGAAAAGGGCTCAAAGCAATTTAAACTTTAATGTTCTGTTTTTGACAGGATACAATTCATTACATTCTTTTATTGAATTTTAAATGACTAAATATGATCCATGATTATCATAATTCGTTTCATGAATTACAAAGCATTAAACGTGCAACAATTAAAGGCCAAACTAAATAAAATACCAAGTAAGCATGAATAAAGAAACAAAAGAACATGACCTTGCATGACCTTGCATGCTAGCACAATCCTAGCTTCTATGCTGTTGAATAAAATTCAGCAGTTCATCATTTGACCTTGCATGCTAGCACAAAGACTCAAAGACACTTTCAAAACTACAGGATTGGTAGAATTACATTCATGCAGTTGGTAACAAGATAGCCTTGTTCAAGAGTCTTTCCTGAAGAAATCAGGTTACATGTATTAACCCCCCTATTTTTCTCTAAAAAAAATCGTAAAATATAAATAAAAAGATGAAAACATTTAAATAGTTTTAGGTCACACAAATAACACGGAACCTTAGGTAAGTGCCCCATCTTGTGGCAAAACAGAGTTATTACACACACCACAGTGTACAGTAAACTAGCCTGATTTTAGACTCTGCGCTGGAGCTTGAAGGCAAGTAGTCCACTCAGAGAGTGGGCGGGTCTATTGGCTGGAGCCAGGCAAACGGTAAACTGGACATGTCAGTGTAATTCAACACATAGCTATTCTAGACGTGTTTAAAACAACACGTTACGCCCTCTATGGTTACGCCAGAGGTTTGTGTAAGTTGTTGTTGTCATAGCAACCGCATTGCATCGTGGGATAAATACAGGTAATTTCAGAATGTAATCAATTTTTTCACCTTCTATTGAGTAATGATGAGTAGCCAAGTTGTTGACATTTGTCATTTGTAACTACTAGTGGTGTATCCGTGTAGGCCTATGTTGGGATCGCAGCTGCCACCTCACATGTCGTTTGTTTACATTCGTTTTGGACTCGGAAACTGCTGTTTCGTTGCGTCGCGCTGCGCGTTACTACGGTTGCTATGGCTACGCGTGTAACCAAACACCATGTATGGTCATCATCAACAATCAGAACTTGTCACAGATTGTGATGTGGCAGAATTCGGCCCTATAAAAGGAGATCACAGCCACACAGGTAACAGTGATCACTTGTGTCACATTGGTGTGTCTTTGTGCGTTTCTTATGAATTGATTGATTGATTGAAGAATTTATTAGAAGTTTGCAATAGAAAAAAGTACAGTTTCATGACAGTACAAATCACTGGTACAAGGTCAACTAAAAGGAGATCCTAGAAAGACGAGGCTTATTTCCACAGGAACCACACTTTAAGTATCTCATATAACATTGAAAGACAGACGGATAGAACATAGTACTTTATCTAGGATAATATCAGTTTCAAAAGCATAACATCAAATACAAAAGGCAGAATACAAAGAAAAGGGGGGGGGGAGCATGGGGGCTTAGTCTATTTACAAGTCACGGGTAGCTGCTGTCTGAAGGTGATTTTTCATACCAATTTTGAAGGAGGCTAGGGTTTTGCTCTCCTTTAGGGCTTGTGGAAGGGCGTTCCACATGTTGATGGTATAGCAGGAGAACGAGTTAGCGCCTTGTTTAGTGTTAAATCTACGCTGATGATGATTAGTGGAGCTGCCTCTGGTGTTATGATCGTGAACATCCTTGACCTTTATGAAGTAGTTTGTCAGGTACATGGGAATCTTGGAGGTGTAGTGTATCTTGTACACCAGGCCCATTGCAAGATGCTGTACTCTGTCAGCTACTTTGAGCCACCCCACGCTTTCGTGGTGATGCTCGGTAAGGTGGGTCAGAGGAGGGAGACCAAGCACAACCCTAATTAGTTTGTTTTGGGCTGTTTGGAGCTTTAGCTTTAAGGCAGCTGGGGCGTCGCGATACCAGACAAGGACTCCGTAATCAATGAGGGGCCCAATAAGAGCACCTCCTAGTGTCTTTCGGGATTTAATATTGATCAGCGGGGCAACTCTTTGCAAGAAGCGAATTCGTTGATTGACTTTATTGATTACCTTGGTGGTCATTTTTTCACTGGATAGGTTAGCCTCCAGGATGCAACCCAGGTAGCAGATGTGATTTTTTCTCTCTATCACAGTGTCACCTACTTTAATTGTGAAGTTCTCAACTAGGCTAAGTTTCTGACTAGATCCAAAGAGGATACATTCAGTTTTCCCTAGGTGAATTGAGAGTCTGTTGTCATTGAGCCAGGTGCAGATCTTGTTAAGTTCACAGTTAAGGGCCTTTTCAACCTGCAATATGTCTCTGCCTGAGACTAGGAGAGCCGAGTCATCCGCGAACAGAAACAGATTGCAGTCACAAGCAGATGACATGTCGTTTACGTATATTAAGAACAACAGTGGTCCTAGTATACTCCCTTGAGGTACTCCACAGTTTACTGGGAGGGGGGGGGACAGGGTTCCGTTGACTTCCACCATCTGTTCCCTCCCCACCAAGTAAGAGTGCATCCATCTCACTGCTGTGCTATCAAGACCAATAGCTTTGAGTTTTTCAATCAGAATAGAATGATCGACGGTGTCAAATGCCTTCTGGAGGTCCAGCATGACCATGCCGCAATATTTGCCATCGTGAATTTCACGTTTGATGTAATCATTCAAATAGATGAGGCATGTATCTGTGGAATGGGACTCTCTGAAGCCAGACTGGAACTCGTAGATCAGTTTATTCTCTTCAAGATATTTAGCCACCTGTTCATAGACAATTTTTTCCATTACCTTAGAGTGGAACTAAGGATTGAGATTGGCCTGTAGTTGCCAGGGTCAAGTTTACTGCCTTTTTTGTGCAGGGGGGTTACCTTGGCTAATTTGAAGTCCTGGGGGACATAACCCTGCTTGATAGATAGATTAATAATATGGGTAATGATTGGGGCAATGGTGGCAGCTGAGTCTATGAGAAATTTGGGGGCGATTTTATCATGGCCAGCGGCCTTGAATTGAGGTAGGGTGCGCAGTTTTTTAAACACTTCATCAGTTGTCACCGTGGCAAGTTTAAAGTTGTCTTTGCATACCCCAAGGTTCCTGTAGAATTTCAAAATGTGCCTAACACCAAACAGCCCAGATGGAGCGGGCAGTTTATTGACCAGATTTTTGGCCATGGAGGTGAAGTAGATGTTGAGATTTTTGGCTACATCAAGACTATCAGTGAGGAGGGTTATGGGAGTTTGGATGGATATGTTGCTGGCTATGGATCTGAGTTTAGCACCACAGCCTAGCTGGGTTTTAAATAGCTTCCATAGGTCTCGTGGTTTGTGGATGTTTTCCTCAACTTTCTCATCCAAGTAGTTTTTTTTGGCAGAAAGGATTAAGGAGGTTGTCCGATTTCTCAGTTTATTAGCCTCTAAACTGACTCTTTCTAATTTGGCTTCAAGGTGTTTATTGGGGCCTTTTTTGAGTTTGTGATTATATTTGCGTTTCTCAGAGTATTTTTTGTCTCTGAGTTTCATTGATTCACAGATTTCCGAATTCCACCATGGCTGTGAGCGGGCTTTAACCCTGACCCTACGCAAAGGAACACAGTCAAGATGTCCAGACTCAGAGATAGACCTTCATGCAGCGAATCAGACAACAAATCCACCTGTACAGCAGATGAATATGACTCCATGGGTTCACCTGGAGACGGCAGCAGCAAGAGGAGGATGAGAGGAGGGGTGAAGAAGCGTGAGGCAGGGCAGAAAAAGACTGTCCCACTGCAAAAACCCAAGGAGAAGAAGTCACGTGGCCGCGTGAAGATAGACATTGAATTCATCAAGGACACGGTGAGGCGACGCCAGACCTTCTGCAAGCGTAGGATCAATATGATGAAAAAGGTCAAGGAGCTCTCCATGCTGACGGGAACCCAGGTCCTCTTGCTGGTGGCAAGCGAAACGGGATTCGTCTACGAGTTTGCCTCTGACAAGTTCCAGCCCGTGATCTCTGGTGAGGCGGGCAAAGCCCTGATTCAGTCATGTCTCAACACTCAACTGCGACCCCCACGGCGAAGACGTGGCTGTCCACGAGATAATGATGATGAAGACCTGCCCACGGATGTGAGCGCCGGTCCACAAGAAAATGATGATGAAGACCTGCCCACGGATGTGAGCGCCTGTCCACGAGATAATGATGATGAAGACATGCCCACGGATGTGAACGCCTGTCCACGAGATGATGTTGATGATGATGATGATGAAGTCGCACCAACGGATTGGAGCGCCTGTCCTGGCTGTCCAGATGAAGACGAGCCCACGGATGTGACCACCTGTCCACAAGATGATGATGATGATAAAGTCACACCCACGGATGTGAGCGCCTTTCCTGGCTGTCCAGATGAAGACGAGCCCACGGATATGAGCACCTGTCCACGAGATGATGATGATGATGATGAAATGACGTACAACATGTCCGAGTGGGCGCAGACCTGTTCCCAGTTCGATCACATCAAAGAGGAATTGATGGAATTTGCGCTGAGCATCTGCACTGCTGACTGAAAAGTTTAAGTTCACAGGTCACAGCTAACCTGACTGCCGCCAGATAGGTGGCAGCAGTGCTGCCACCTATCTGGCGGCAGTCAGGTTAGGTCACAGCCACATGTATCAGTGTACATTGTGCAGGCGACGGAACATCAAGCATCTTGTGTGACAACCTTTGTTGTCATTGGCTTCTCTCAACATGGAGATAACAAAATTAAAAAAAAAATCTGAAAAAAGTAGGTCCTCTTAAAACAACAGCCCTTTTAAGGGCCACTTCCTCTCCTCTTGCTGTGACCTTGCCGTGGTGGAGAGGCTTGAGTGATTCAGTGATCCTGGGTCCTATTATGCCAGTGGGAGTTCAAACTCTGGACATGCAGGGTTGTTGAACTACACCGGATTGGTCACAGGTGAAGAGTCCAGACAAACAGCAGCAAAGTGTCTCTTTCTTTCTTTAATTAACCGAGGGTGTCTTCTTGCTACTGCTACACGTTGCTTGAAAGATTAGAAGCAGTCTCCTGGTCTGAGCCGATGGTTAACCCTAACCCTAACCCGCAGTGGTTAGTTTAAGGACACAAACCACATGGGCTCAAATGAATGACGTTGAACCCGGTTCGATCCCGCTCAGGTTGAACCATTAAGCCTATGTCACTCCCCCTACACACTGTTTATTTTTATTTTTATTATTACTGAATTTTATAGGTAATACAAAATATTCTTTTCTCAGTTGCCACAACTTGGATTGTTATTACAAAACATACATTAACCACTTCAGCCCTATTTGGTAACCAATAGAATGTACAGAGACGGTGTACTAGAGTAAAGTGTAGTGCCCCAATATGTCATACATATTCTGAAGAAAATCGGGAGACTTGTATTGTATTTATAATATCTAAAGTTCAAAACAATTATTTCTTATAATTAATTAAAACAATTAAGCCCGGATCAGAGTCTACGGTGGAGACCTATCCACCGCAAATTTGAGGTGGAAAGCTTTCCACCTCAAGTCAGAAAATAAGTGCAGGCCATCATAGTCACGGCCCACGGTGAAGTCCTTTACCCCGTCTAGACCGGTTCAGGTCGACCAATCAGTGAACGGGGTGTAGAGCCTGCCTGTCTGATAGTAAAAACAGAGAGATGTGTTGGGACTCACGGTGGAAAGCTCTCCACCGTGAGGAATGATGTAACGTTGTAGTTTCATGACTCAAAAAGACTACACCGCGGTGTAAAGCCTTCCACCGCGGACCCGACTATGATCCGGGCTTTAGTTGGATTATCTGTTGCAGTCCTAGCACAGATCAATGAGTTCTTAATGAGTGGTGTTGTGCTCCTGACTCCTCAGATGTTTGGGAATGCTGTGCTGGGTCCATCCAAGTGGATCATTCCTGTATCAGTAGCCATGTCCTGCTATGGTGGACTCAATGCTTCCATCATCGCTGCCTCAAGGTACACACACATTACAATCACTATGCAGTGGTATAAAAAAGTACTCACATTTTGTCCTTAAGTAAAAGCAGCAATACCACAATGTAGAAATACTCTGTTGCAAATAAAAGTCCGGTATTCAAAATGTACTTGAGTAAAAGTACAAAAAGTACCGGTTTTCACATACAAATATACTTAAAGTAAACATATTCATTCAGTAGAATGTCCCATTTCACAAGTTTCCAAATGTATCCACCTGTTTCTGCGGGAATTTACTGCAGAATTATGTGTGGAACACATCCGGAGAACAGCTGGCATACGTACAAGCTCACGTTGCCTGGCAGTTGCAACGATTGCGAGCTTGTAGATCACGCTCGGCTGCAACGCCGGAACTGCCGCACACCTTCTGCGCAACGCACGATGGGACGTTGGAAACTTGTGGATAAAAATGCTTTGAAAATAACAGATTTACAAGCTCACTGTGAGCTTGTAGATCAGCTATTTTCAAATGGCCGAAATGTACTGTATATAGCGCTGAAGTGGTGACAATGAACTGATGATCATTGATTCTTCCTAAAATCCATCCTTGATTGTTTGAACCACGTTGTGCCCCCAGACTGTTTTTCGTTGGAGCCAGAGAAGGCCAGCTCCTAAACAGCCTGAGTCTAATCCACATGGAACGTTACACACCCATTCCTGCTCTGCTGTTCAATGTAAGAACCATCATCACAGTATTTACACACCCATAACCATATCATTGCTGTAAGCCAGAAACCTCTTATCTGCATATTTTAACTTTTAGTTTTTTCTTTCTCGTAAATTTACACTGTACTTGATCATACTACAGTGTCACACAAAAGCATTAAAAGTGGCAAATCTGCAAGCTCGAAAGCTTATCGATCTACCACAATCTGGACAATTGAGGTAAACTTTCCATCCAACAGAGACAATATATCACTAGTAAGACGCCAATTCTTGGCCATCTGGCCAGTGATGTAGTATATCGGACCAGTTACCCATATATGGAGGCCACATTGGCCACATACCACACTAACATAATCCATATATGGCCAAGACACATGGCCAAGATAGCCCATATCTGTGTGTGGCTGGTTCTACAGACAGGGATCTGTTAGGCTTTAGTCTCTTGTTAATACTTTTCATCAGTTCGAAAATTGTGAACTTGTATCCATATATGGGCATAAATGTCAGATGTCATAGACGTCATAGGACTTTCACATAACGAATAACATGTTCGGGCTCTCACAGCATATCTCTATATACACTACATGGATCTCCATATATGGGTACCAGGGGTCATCATGGGACTTCATTCCCATATGAAGTCCTGTTAGATAAGGCCCTAATATATTGATGACATCAGGGAACTCCATATGTGGGCATAAAAGGGATTCTGTGTGACATCATAGTGCAGGGTTTCCTGCAGGAAAAAGTCTTGACCAGGGGGGATCTCCTGGCGCACGCGCAAAGCGTGTGTGATGTCAGAGCGGCAAACCCATTCTGTTAGAGTGGTTCCCCTGAAAACACAGTGACATGAGCATGATGTCAGAACGACAAACCCATAGAACCACAGCGTCGGGCGTGACAGAGATACATACATACGGACAAGCTGTGACCGTTTCCATACTAACTGCGGTCGCAATTATTTTATATGATACAGTATCATCATACATAGCCTATGTTATCATAGCCTATATGTCCTGATGTTGCACCATTCTTAAGTTGACAGCGATGACGCAGTAGCCTAACTAGTCTCTAGTCTAGTCTGTCTGACCAATGCACAATGTACAATATGTATCTTGCATATCACCGCATTATCTAGAAATTCCCTAACACAAACAACCAAATAAAAACACAATAATAAATAGATATATAGACAGTTAAGAACATCATACCTATACTGTGGTCTTGCTTGGATCAGCACTGCGCTCCTTATGTGTGAATAGATTTGTTTTAACACGTTTGCATATTAATAAGCTCAACACATTTCAACTCTTTTGTGGGCTTTCAGATCAACTACTTTCACTGTTCTTGCACATCACATGTTGTGCAAAGTGTAAAATAATGTGGTTAATTGATTTGTTGAGGTATTAAAAGAAACAATTGTTTTTAACATTGTTGCTGTAGGTCAGAAACCGCTGCCACCATCTGTAACTTATTGTTGTGTCGCTGCGCGACACAAGTGTAACTTATGTGTCGCTGCGCATGTCATACTGTAGGTGAAGAATAGAACCACTGTCACTGTGTAGCCAACATTGTGTATTATTTGTGGTATGCTTATCTGGGCTCAAGTAAATAAATTATTACATTAATTTGTCACCACAAATCTTGGACTTTATATACAAATCTAGTGGTGAAATGAGGCAGTAGGCTACAAAATGTATGAAACAGTGAACGTGGTTTATTTAGTAGCAACTCCTCATACAAATATTCATGCAGTCCCCATGTGTCATAATACAATGTCACCACTAGATGTCTCTATACAACAGTTCTATCATACTACAGGAGAACTTGATTCTATGTTGAGAATGTGTGACCTACCATGTGCCATCAACAACCAGTTGACCAGGGGCCTTTCACAAGCAGAAAGGACAAGTAGTCCAGAGCTCGCCGGCCCTGCTTTAGTGAGCTTTGCTGAGAAACAGATGAAGCAGGGATCCCCCACAATACACTGTATAAACATGTTCATAGATTTCACAGATAGCTTCATAGACTTGTTTGACACCACTATCAGTGTTGTGTAAACTTTTATTTGTTTGTTTGTTTGTTTACACATTATATTTCTATGACTTTGTTGGATTCATTTTAATGAGTATATTTTGACATTTAACCAATTAACACTCGATACTTTGTTCAGGTACACATTAAAATAAGCTCCACCTTTTGATTTTCCGCCATTTTGAGCAGTTTGTAAAACGCTTAAACACGGTTTTATCCTGGGATTTTCGCGTCACGTGCACTGAACTTTTTTTTACATGAACTTTGGATCTATATCTAAAGATCTGTCTGATAATTGATTTTTTTTATAACTCAATGAATATTGCAGTTTTATGCAAATTATTCTTCTGCCTCTAAAACATACACGCAAAGTCACATTTTCATGACGAAATAGTGTAGAGGGTTAGTTCAAATATCACTGAAACCAATCTTACCCCTAATGGCCAAAGGGGGGCGCTATATAATTTTGAGTAGTTTGTAAAACATCTGACAGTGCACAATGTTTTAAATAATATGAATAATAATAAATATAGCTGCAAGCAGCGATAAAGTGGCCAAAAACGTCTCAAATCATGAACACAGCCTGCGATGTGCTTGAAATTTTGCATGCACATTCCCACTAGGTCAAGGAACAGATACCACCCTTCTCACATTGGCCTATAGCGCCACCAGCGGGTCAACTTTTTCATAACACATTTTTGGAACAAAATGCCTCAAATCACGCATGCAGCGTCCAATTGCATCAGTAACGTCAAAGATAGCACTGCCTGCGATCTTGACATTTTGTACTTTTATAGCCATTATTTTTTGGCTTGAAGCGAGCCCACAATTGTTTCGAAGGAACAATATTTTCTAGTTTTGAATATAAGACTGTATGTGCCACGGTGCCAATGTAAGCAGGCATACAATGTGAACATTTGGTGTAGGCCTACCATTTGTTTCTCATATTCAATTAATTAACACTGGCTTTTGACCATGTAGATTGATGTCCCAAAGATTAAAATCATATCAAATGACCTAGGCTAATTTATATCAAATTGGGGGTCCTTGAGAAGGAAATGGCAGGGAATCACTGCAGGTTAAACTGTAGATTGTGTAGAATATAATTAATTCACAGAAAACGCAGATTGTGTAGAATAATTAATTCACAGAAAATGCCATAACATAATGGAAACGGTATATTTGTTGCTAAAATGTATATTGAATAACATAGCCTAAATGTAAACATTAGTTGTTTACAAGGCTATAGCTATAGCCTTACAGAGAGGTGGACTATAGAGATAAGATTCTCTCTCTCCTTCATTGCGCGACAGTGAAGCAGCTGTGGTTCTCAAACCTTTTCATGTCAAGGACACTTATCAGCCCACGGACCCCCATTTGAAAAGCTAACCCCAGAGTTAGCGTCGAGAGTCCTTGAGCAAGACTCTGAACCCCTAGTTGCTCCCGGTGAGCACGTTGGTGCCTTGCATGGTTTCCTCCACCATCGGTGTACGAATGTGTGTGTGAATGGAATGTAATAATGCACAATCTCACGTGTTGTGAGCTTGTAGACATGCTGTTTGTTTGGTTTGGCAAGGTAGCTGAAAAAGTATACTTTAATTTGATCAGGTATTCTCTGTTGGTGAGAAAGTCCGAGGCATGCAAATGTCACACAATGCAATAAATCTTCTCAAGGAAATGTCAAGTATAAAAATACATCGAAGGCAACACTGGAGGAAGGAAACTTGAGACACGATGCGTGGTTAATTAAGGCATGCCGGAAACAGTTTGATGTGAAGGTACCTGACATTGAGGTGAGATCACTTTTTGCGACCGTAGGTCGCATTTACTATCAAAACCTGCACAAACGATTAGGTTTCGAACGAAACCATGTTTATTTAATACCGGAGGACAAGGTCCCCCTATGGGAAACAGCGCCATCTGGCGGTGCAACAGAGTAAAACTCATGTACTCCCGTACGAGAAATATCATTTGTCGGCAGGGCTGTCAATCACAAACGAGGGCGCCGCCCCCGAGTGTATATAAGCCCTGTGGGCTCACATAACTTCCTCTAAAGCCGCACCTCTGCGCCCGCAACTAGCGAACCGAGGGGCTTTATTCGGGGGACCTTGTCCTCCGGTATTAAATAAACATGGTTTCGTTCGAAACCTAATCGTTTATTGTCATACCTCCAGACAAGGTCCCCCTATGGGACTCATACACTCCCCGAGAAGCCATGAACCGACAAGACTGTTGTGCACACCGACCATACCCGGGAGGAGGTCCCGTCAACCGACGTGACCCCTTTCCAGACTGATCCGACCCAGGCCCACAGGGCCTGGGCGTGTACAGACAGAAAAGACCCTGACAGACCGAAGCTAAATGAGCCACCACAGGTGGCTCCTGTAGCTCACACCAGTCCAGAAAGGCATTCCACCTTCCATCATACACAGCCCTAGTAGAGGGGGCTCTAGCACTCTGAATAGTGGCTACAACCGTCGGTGAGAAGCCTGCTGCGAGCAGGTTCTCCCTCTCACGGGCCAAACCCACAGGTCTAGGCCCCGTGGGTCTGGATGGAAGATCTCGTCCCCTGCCTGACGCAGCAGATCCCTGTGCACGGGGAGCCGCCAAGGGGGTTGAGAGAGCAGTGGGGTGATCAGAGACCTCCACACTCCCCTGGATGGTGTCACCAGAAGAACCTCCTGGTTGGAACATCTGATCCTCTCCAGAGTGGGAAGGATCAGTTCCAGGGGTGGAAACGCGTAGAGAAGACCTCGTGGCCATTCGTAAGCAAACGCGTCCATCCCCAGAGGAGAAGGCCCCCTCACTGAGAAGTAAAGGGGGCACTTCGCGTTCTCCTGGGAGGCAAAGAGATCGACTCGAGGTTGACCGAACCTGGAGAAAATCTGTCTCACCACCGCAGGGTGGAGAGACCAATCCTCGTAACGAGGCTCCCCCCTGGACAACAGATCGGCGCCGCCGTTCTGAAGGCCCGGGACATGGGAGGCTCTGATGGACCTCAGACGAGGCAAGCACCAGAGGGTTATCTCGCGCGCCAGCTGATCCAGCACGCGCGAGGCGAGGCCACCCTGTTTGTTGATATAATACAGGGCCGCCGTGTTGTCCGTCCTGACCAGAACATGACAACCTTGGAGAAATGGCTCGAAATGCTTGAGCGCCAAGTAGATCGCCATTAACTCCAGATAATTGATGTGGCGCTCCAACATGGCCGGGGTCCACAGACCCCTGGCCGAACGCCCCTCGTGGGTGGCGCCCCACCCCGAGCGGCTGGCGTCCGTGGTGATCACCTTGCGTGACACCACTTCGCCCATGGAGACCCCACACGTCAACAACGCCTGGTCCCTCCATGGGACCAGAGCGTCCATGCAGACCTGGCTGACTGTCACCTTCCTGTACCCTTGCAGGGGAGGAATCCTGAGCGCCAGTGACCACCGCTGGAAAGGTCTCATATGAAACCTGCCCAGACGTAGAAGTTGTACCGCTGACGCCATCAGCCCAGCCAACTTCATGCACTCCTTGTACCTGACCACCTGGTTCAGTCGGAAGGAGCTGAGACAAGTCAGAAACCTGTCCACCCTCTCCGGGGAGAGGCGGGCGGTCATTGTGGCCGAGTCCAGAGATATTCCTATAAAGGAAATCTGCTGGGAGGGTGACAACATGCTTTTGCCAAAATTGACGTTGAAACCCAAGGCCTTCAGGTGTGATAACACCAGATTGGTATGGCGCGCCGCTTCTGAGCAGGAGGCGGCGGAAATCATCCAATCGTCTATGTAGTTCGCCAGTCTGACTCCCTGATGCCTCAGTGGAGCAATGGCTGCCTCGGTCACTTTCACGAAAACCCGAGGGCTCAGTGAAAGACCGAAAGGGAGGACCGTGTACTCGTACAGGCGCCCCTCGAAGGCGAACCGCAGGAACTTCCTGTGTGGGGGATAAATGAGGATGTGCTGATAAGCGTCCCTCAGATCCACTGAGCAGTGGAAATCCCCCTGTCTCACTGATTTCATCAGTGACTCTGACGTCAGCATCCTGAATTTGAACTTTTTCAAGTGCTTGTTTAGAGCACGTAAGTCCATAATCGGACGCAGCCCCCCTCCTTTTTTCTGAACCAGAAAATAACGGCTCCAGAAGCCTAAACGGCTCTGGTCGCGTGATAACTCCACTATAGCGCCCTTGCGCAATAGTGAGCTTATCTCCTCCCTCAAGGCATCTGCTTTCAAGCCGCGGGCTCGAGTGTAAATAACCTTGCTGGATAGGGAGGGTATTTCCGCGAACTGTAGTCTGTAGCCCCGTGTCACTGTCCGAAACACCCAGTGATTCGGATTGCAACGCTTCCATTGCTCTGCACACTGTGCTAACGTGTTGCTGAGCAACGGAGAAGCCTTGGGGTTGTACCGCCTGAGCGGGACTACTGGGCCGAGAGGGAGAGGAAGGACGGGACCGAGAGGTTCCGTATCCGGGCACGTATCCGTCTCCGCTAGACGCCGGGCCGGAAGGCGCGGGTACACCGACGGAAGGAGCGCTTCCGTTTCCGGTGCGCTCATTTCCGTATCCGGTGGGAGAAGGACACGTGACCTCCGAGAAGCCTCGCTTGTTAATAATACAGGCGGCACATAGCGTGGAGCCCGGGGGACAGGGTTTATCGCATAAGTAACATAATCCCCGGCTCGGGGAGTTGTGTTTACGCTTATAACCTGATCTAAGGCCTTTATATGCTTCCGAACGGGAAGACGAGGCCGACCCTGGGTGTTGTTTATATGTGCTGGCTTCTTCCCTGACGCTAAGACCAAACTCCTGTCCTGAGCTAGAGCCGGCATAACTGTGCCGCTCGGTGGAGACAGAGGGGTATTGCACACTCGTGAGACTATACCACTGTGAATAGGAATTAGCTTGTCTGGGAACATTTTGCAATGAGAAATATTCTGCTTGTACCCTGTCTGCGTGACTGGAGAAAGCGATATTTTCTGAGTAGAAAGAAAATCCAGCCTGGACTTCTCTACGCTGGCTAGATTCATGCAAAATGGGGTCGTCTGTACTAAGGCAGGTGGGTTTGAAATAAACAGGCATTGTTTTATCAACACACTTTTTAATACAGGCACTGGAGGAGAGCACAGAGGAGACAGAAACAATACTTTCTTGGCATAAGAATTTTTGTTTATAATGTCCAAACGTCTGCGCTTGCCAGGGGGGGTCCCCTGAATTTTCAGGGGGACCCCGCCCGAGTCCAGTGTCACTTTCGCGGCGGCTTCCCACGGGCTTTGTGGGAGCTGGCCGGTATCCCGTGCCTGGGAGGGTGGCGGGATTGAGAGCGGGCCTGAGCCCCCGCTGCAGTGCGAGGGGGTCCCGCGGAGGAAGAAGAGGGGGTCCTAGGGGGATTGTTTTGTTTCCCCTGCTTGGAAGAAGAGCGCCCCCTGTCAGCCTGACCAGGGGCCTTGCTCCGTCCCTGTCTCTTATCCTTCTTGAACGCCTGGGGGTCCGTTGTGGCCTCCAGGAGTTCCAGAGTGATCTTTTTATCCGCCACCTCCTGGCGGAGAAGATCCAGTCCGCCGCCCATGAGGGAGGTAGGGTGGCCGGGGAGGTCCTGCAGGACCTTCTCGGTCTCCTCTCCGGATGTGCCAGGACACTTTACCTTATCAAGCCACCTGGCACGTTCCGCCTGGATGCAATAATCCATACCGTGTCCAAGCCACTCGATGGCGTGGACATTCAGGTCCATCAGCATGCGAAGTGACTTGTCCATCTCCTCCACCGTCTCGTCAGGCACCTCCCGCATCTCGCTAAGGAGGTGCCTGGTGGAGGAGAGCAGCAGCTGGGTGGCGTTCATCGTCCGCGCTGCCAGCGCGAAGGATCTGTACGAGTTCCTGACCCTGGACGACTGCTTGTCATCGTAAGGGATGGCAAACCCAGGAGGCTTCTTCCCCACGGACAAGTTGAAGGGACCGCGGCCTCCAGGACCGGTCCGCTCATGGCCTGGCTTGATGCTCCCGACGAGGGACTGAGCCATCAGTTTGTCCATCGGAGGGCACAAGGGGATTCCCTCCTTCTCTGCGTCGTGGCAATCGACCAAGAAGGGGAGCTTGGGGGGGTCCTTGTGTGTGGCCCAGGTTGAATGCAGGGCCTCTGCAAAGCCTGGGACCATTGGGAGCTTTTCCATTCGTGGCGGGGGGGAAGCTTCCACATCCTGGCCTAGGAGGGGAACTCTAGCCCGTGGTCCGAGTGGCGCGTCTCCGAGCGGCAGCTCCAGGCCGCAACGGATGGTAGCACGTTCCAGCACCGAGAGCTCGTCCATGGGGATGGAGTCTGGGTCTTGTGCCGCTGCCCCTCTCGCCCCAGCCGGCATGGAAGGGGGGAGAGAGGCAGAAGGGGTTGGGGAGGACACGGCGGAGGTGGAAGCCTCGGCATGAGGAACCACCCTGGCCGCGCCTCCGCCCTGGCCGGAGGGGAGCGTGGACTCGTCTTCCTCCGAGTACTCACCCTCCGTATCCACCTCGTCCATGTCGTAGTCCTCTTGCTCCGGTTCGTCTCCGTCGCTAGCATGCCAGGAGACGGGGCTAGGTGGCCGCATAGCCCGGAGCTGGGGGACGGAGAAGGAGAGCGGAATATCTCCGACGACAAGAGGGTGGAATTCTTTGGGGGGGACGGCCCAAGTTGTAGCTGGCGGTGGAACAACGTGGGCGGTCTTGCATGTTCTCTTCTTGGGCACGGCACCAGTCGAGCCCGTCGGAGAAACAGCAGGGATAGCAGGGGCAACAGACCCGCTAGCCTCGGGGCTACCGAAGCTAGCTGAGGGTGAGGCCGCTGGAGGCCTGACCACGTGGCGAGAAGCAGCGCTGTGGCGTACAGCGCTGTCCGGCACACGAGGAGAGGTGTCTGGGAGGGATCCGGCGGAGACCGTGGAGCGAAGGCCGTAACCAGCGCTGGCGATCTCATGGCGGGCCTCGAGGGCTGGAACGTCGTACTGCACGCAGTGAGCACAGTTCACCCCCGTGGCCGGGGCCGGAGGGGACAGAGAGGCCAAGGCGTGTCCTACCCCCATGCAGACAATGCAGAACGAGTGTGTATCTTCATTGGCGATGAGGCCTCTGCAGCTGGGAAGGCCGCACTTCTTCGGTACCCTGGCTCGCAGGTTGCTAACCGTGGGCCGACGATCCGCCATCGTGAGCTAACCGAAGCTAGGCGAAGCTAAGCTAAGGCAGGGAAACACGTGGCAGAAGGTACAGAGAAGAAGCAAAAGACTCAAAGCGAGGCGAAGAACACCGAACTGTAGGAAGAAAATAGAAGTAGATTCTAAAGTACGGGAGATAATCTATAAAGGCCAGTGGCCGACTTCCTAGCCGTCGCTTTAGGCTATACTTTACAGAATTAAAACTTTTGGCTGAGTTCGCGACACTCTAGTTGCTGTAGCGCAGAGGTGCGGAAGAGGAAGTTATGTGAGCCCACAGGGCTTATATACACTCGGGGGCGGCGCCCTCGTTTGTGATTGACAGCCCTGCCGACAAATGATATTTCTCGTACGGGAGTACATGAGTTTTACTCTGTTGCACCGCCAGATGGCGCTGTTTCCCATAGGGGGACCTTGTCTGGAGGTATGACAATAAACTGTGAGTGAGTCCGTCAGTCCGTCAGTCTGTCTGTCACACCTCACACTTTTTCCCTGCTTATATCTCCGCAACCGTTGCCCCGATCCATGCCAAATTTTGCACACACGTTCCGCAACGGATGGTAGCACGTTCCAGCACCGAGAGCTCGTCCATGGGGATGGAGTCTGGGTCTTGTGCCGCTGCCCCTCTCGCCCCAGCCGGCATGGAAGGGGGGAGAGAGGCAGAAGGGGTTGGGGAGGACACGGCGGAGGTGGAAGCCTCGGCATGAGGAACCACCCTGGCCGCGCCTCCGCCCTGGCCGGAGGGGAGCGTGGACTCGTCTTCCTCCGAGTACTCACCCTCCGTATCCACCTCGTCCATGTCGTAGTCCTCTTGCTCCGGTTCGTCTCCGTCGCTAGCATGCCAGGAGACGGGGCTAGGTGGCCGCATAGCCCGGAGCTGGGGGACGGAGAAGGAGAGCGGAATATCTCTGACGACAAGAGGGTGGAATTCTTTGGGGGGGACGGCCCAAGTTGTAGCTGGCGGTGGAACAACGTGGGCGGTCTTGCATGTTCTCTTCTTGGGCACGGCACCAGTCGAGCCCGTCGGAGAAACAGCAGGGATAGCAGGGGCAACAGACCCGCTAGCCTCGGGGCTACCGAAGCTAGCTGAGGGTGAGGCCGCTGGAGGCCTGACCACGTGGCGAGAAGCAGCGCTGTGGCGTACAGCGCTGTCCGGCACACGAGGAGAGGTGTCTGGGAGGGATCCGGCGGAGACCGTGGAGCGAAGGCCGTAACCAGCGCTGGCGATCTCATGGCGGGCCTCGAGGGCTGGAACGTCGTACTGCACGCAGTGAGCACAGTTCACCCCCGTGGCCGGGGCCGGAGGGGACAGAGAGGCCAAGGCGTGTCCTACCCCCATGCAGACAATGCAGAACGAGTGTGTATCTTCATTGGCGATGAGGCCTCTGCAGCTGGGAAGGCCGCACTTCTTCGGTACCCTGGCTCGCAGGTTGCTAACCGTGGGCCGACGATCCGCCATCGTGAGCTAACCGAAGCTAGGCGAAGCTAAGCTAAGGCAGGGAAACACGTGGCAGAAGGTACAGAGAAGAAGCAAAAGACTCAAAGCGAGGCGAAGAACACCGAACTGTAGGAAGAAAATAGAAGTAGATTCTAAAGTACGGGAGATAATCTATAAAGGCCAGTGGCCGACTTCCTAGCCGTCGCTTTAGGCTATACTTTACAGAATTAAAACTTTTGGCTGAGTTCGCGACACTCTAGTTGCTGTAGCGCAGAGGTGCGGAAGAGGAAGTTATGTGAGCCCACAGGGCTTATATACACTCGGGGGCGGCGCCCTCGTTTGTGATTGACAGCCCTGCCGACAAATGATATTTCTCGTACGGGAGTACATGAGTTTTACTCTGTTGCACCGCCAGATGGCGCTGTTTCCCATAGGGGGACCTTGTCTGGAGGTATGACAATAAACTGTGAGTGAGTCCGTCAGTCCGTCAGTCTGTCTGTCACACCTCACACTTTTTCCCTGCTTATATCTCCGCAACCGTTGCCCCGATCCATGCCAAATTTTGCACACACGTTCCTTGGCTGCCAAACTACAACCTCCAAGGACCCCCGGAGCTCCAGGGACCCCCAGGTCCCTGGGGGACCCCCAGATGTAAAAAATGACCAAATGCGCAAACATGACCAAATGACCACCCCAACGGGGCTGCTCACGGGAAATTCCCGGGGACCACCGACTCCTGGTGCTCCAGAACGGATGCAAAAGTGGTGGCGCCCCCAGTGGTGGACCCCCTACACTGCAGCTCACATAAAATGCCGTAACTCCGGCTAGGAGCGACCGGGACAGCCGGGGCCGGTACCTATTCGTCCGCCTTGCCGGCGCGGAGACCCCACCCCTCATTTCTCACATGGCCCTCTTCTAGCGCCACCATGAGGCTGATTCTTGCAAAACACATTTTTGGACACTGCTCCTACAATTTTCGCCCTAAAATCACGCAAATCGGTACACAGTATGTCTACACTCATCCCATCAACATGAATCTGTCCCATATAGCGCCACCTCCAGGCCGATTTTTAAAAACACATTTTTGGACACTGCTCCTACAGATTTTGCCCTAAAATCACAAAAATCACTACACAGTATGTCTACACTCATGTCATCAACATGGATCAGGAAGATTTTGGCAAAACACATTTTGGCCCTATTTGTGGAGATAAGTGACCTACGGTCGCTTATCTCCCGATTAGGGAGCCTTACTGTTAGGTTGGAGTAGGTCCAAGGCTGTGGATGGATGGTTTCCAACATGGTCATTGTAGAGTTTTATTATAGTTGTTGTTATTGATATTATTTGACACTTTGAAACACTTCTCTCAACTAATGACAATCATGTTTACTTACAGTTCTGCCCTCTTTTATCTTGTCTCTCTTATCTCTAGAAAACAGCTCCTTCTGAACAGATGAAATACTTTTTTTCTCCTTTTTTTCCTCCATTCAGTAATGGAGAAACATCCCCATTCATAAATGACTGAGGTTAGGGTGAGGAGGGTTAAGGTTAGGTTTAGGTGACGCCTCCATTTAAAATAATGGAAGTCAACCTTCTGAATGGCAATGTGGAGATGTGTAACCGTCCCTCGCATGCTGTGGACTTTGAGCCGGGGGGGTATTAGCACATAAAAAAATTATATATATATATATATATATATATAATATATACCGCATATGTATATATATATAAATGCTAATGCTAATGATAAAATGCTAATGTTAAAAAATGCAAATGCTAATGCTAAAAATGCTATAAATGCTAATGCTAAAAATGCTAATGCTACACAATGCACACACTTAGCGAGCTGCAGGCCACACTCAAAATTCCGTAGACATGTTCTTTTCTTGTTTATTTATTTATTTATTTTTAATCAAAACCCATGGGTGAGTATCTAAGCACACAAAAGGGCGCATTATCTTTTTTAGGTCTGATTTTGGGTATAAGGCATTCTTCTTGTGCTAGAGACTTAAAACGGATAGCCGCACCATCAACCCACTCCCGTTTATACCCTCTTTCAATGAAACGATTGGTCAAATCAGTAGCCTGTGCGTCATAGGCAGAATCTGAGCTGCAAACCCTCCTAGCCCTGTGGAATTGACTAATGGGCAGGCTGCTTATTAAATGTGTGGGATGAAAGCTATCCCCTCGTAAAATTGATCTGTCTGGGGTGGAGTCCCCTATCTGGTCTCTGTTATGCAGAACTATTACCCAGCATTCCATATAGGCTATATAGACCTGCACTTTTTGTCACTGTTCAGTATACACAGGATGATCGAAGGCCGGATAGGCCCGCCGCCCGAAACATTGTTTTGTAGTTTTTTTCCTGCTGTGTAATCAAATTAATTGGGAGCTGTGAGACAGTGTGCGGATTCATTCTCCTCTTCTTCAGTCTACTTTTTTGATCCAGCACTCGTCACAGTTGTGGGGATGTGCGTGTATCTCCAGACCGCTGTGTGCAAAGTTTGGCATGGATAGGGGAAACGGTGGCGGAGATATGAGTAACGAAAAAGTGTGACGCGGCGTGTGACAGACAGACTGAAAGCAGGTGGAGGTTTTGATAGTAACAGCGGTCAGATCCACATGCCTAACGCCTTTCAAACTTCTGTTTCTGTGACACACGCGGAAGCTGCTTCTGAATTCCGCCCCAGAGCCAGAGGAGGCGTCTACCTTTCTATGCTCTACCCTTTGGCCAATGGTTGTGGGCTTTGTGTCTTGCCGCCTTGACAAATCGCTCCAGCGCCATATTGCTGTTGTGAGCTTGTAGACCTGTTTGTTTGGTTTGGCAAGGTAGCTGAAAAAGTTTCCTTTAATTAAATCAGGTATTCTCTGTTGGTGAGAAAGTCTGAGGCATGCAAATGTTGTAATAATCCTTCTCAAGGAAACGTCAAGTAGAAAACACTAGCTGGTACAATGAAACTTGAGACAAAAAAGTACATTGATTAATGAAGGCATGCCAGGATTTTGATGTCACAATCAAACAACAGTTTGATGCAAAGGTACCTGACATTGATCAGAGGTGAGGGCACCTACAGTAATATTGATCAGAGGTGAGGGTACTGACATTGATCAGAGGTGAGGGTAACTCGCAGATGATTTATATTTTGGAAATAAAATATGAGATCAACTCTATGCCTATTTGTGTGCGATTTATTTAGGCCACTTTGACATTTGTATGTGTGAATGTAAGTTTTAACTTAGTTTGATGTGCAGACTATTCTATTGACAATTATACTGTAGCCTCAGTGTTATTTTGAAATGTGTTAATACCATTAGTCGAGGCTAAATGTTGAGTGTTTATTTTGTTTAGTTTTATATTCTATTATATACCACTTTATATACTAGTGGTTACTTGGAAATAGATTCTTCAATGTAAATACATTATGAAAAAGCCAGATAATTGCCATTACATCACGTTGCCTCACAGCCAACTTCAAATTCCAAAGACCATCAAGGATGCTTCTCTCCCATACTCCTGGACTCCTGGCTCCAACAGGTCTGAGGTATGCCAACGGATTCAAAATTGTCCAAAATGTTAAATGAAATATTTGATAAATGGTCTGAAGTAATGTAAAGTAAGCCTGTGGTAGGTAGGCATATGACAAATTATCAATAATGCCATATGAAAGTCTATCCAATGTTAAACAAAGACGAGTTCATAAAAGAATATAGGCTTCCCTTGGCTTATAAGAATATAGGCTATTTGGGCTGTGAGTGGCCAGTGATAATAACCTGTAGACTGGTGTCGATGTGTTTATGTAGCTTAATGGCATGCCATACTTGGTGCACAAATCATGATAAAAAATAATAATAATGACGCATTTTTCTGGTGGCATTAGGCTATTCTCATAAGTTGTTACACATTCAGGCATATAGCCTTCATAATACATAAATACCAAGTTGTGTATTTCTATGAGGCTTTTCCTGGCTGATAGGCCTATAAGAGTTAATAAAGTATAGGCCTATCTATACTATAATTTTGCGAATGTCTGAGTGAGTGTCTGAGTGTCTGTCTGTCACAGCGTTTCTCCTCAGTGGCTGGAGCAATTCATCTGAAATCGCATCACCATAAGCATATGAACACACCTGACATAACTGTGAAGCCCGTTTGTCACTTTCACAAATCATATGCTGTATATTAGCATTTTTATGGTGTATCTATATCTATTCTGCATCTAGCTTGAGGCATTTCTCCTGGGGGGGGGGGGGGTTGTCTGGCCCTGTTACAGATTTTTTCCAAAATCATGCAGATCGGTACACAGTATCTCTGTAGCCATTAAACGAAACGGGTATTTCTTACATTGATGCTCCTACATATTATCATGCAAGCACCAGTTAAAGTTACTTTCCATCCCTCATATACTGTGTGCACAGTGCACATCCCATAACCCACACACTGCACATCATTTCAGAGCTCATATCTTTGAACGGGTAAGGACTAGTTTATATAATTATAGAGAATATATGTGTGTTTATTTATGTCCTCACTCATTTTAATAGTTCTGGATTAAGAGCGTCTGCTAAATGCCTATATTGTACATTGTAACCTGGGTTTGTATAATAGTTTTATATTGTAAAAATGTTTATACGCCGTTGTACAAAGAAAACCGATCTACAAGCTAACAGTGCGTCGCATTACGACGAGTTGTTAGCTTGTAGATCTGCTCTGGGCAACTAGTTGTAGTGTGCAGGCTGGCCGCATATCAGTTTCATCAGAAGTTGGCCATGGCCCCCGTAACTTTATCATCAATTTTAACATAAATGGGACCGTATTTTCACAAAACGCACATCATGGTGATTTTTAACTAGCGATAGGAACCATAAAGTATTTATGAAAATGTTAATTAAGGTTAGAAAATGAAAGGGGAAAATGAATGGGGTCCAATGGAGAACAATTCTTTTTGCGACCGGCCGGGGGGGGGGGGGGGGGGGGGGGAACAGCGCAACTAGCGGCCAATCATAGGAAGTTTTAGTTCCGTATTGGATTCATTTTAAATCGGCACAACTATGCCGCTGGTCCTGCCCCATGAAGGATCTCACTATCTCCATAGACAACACAAACACCATGGTGATTTCAGTTCCAACAGCAAAGAACCTTGGTGTGGTCCTGGACAGCCAGCTATCATTCAAGGCACACATTGCATCAGTCACCCGATCCTGTCAAGTAGTAACGGCTGCAGCCTGCGGGAAGGCGTCTGCGAGACCTGGGTCTGCAAACAGGTCTGCAGACCCAGGTCAACCTCTCTACTGCTCCCAGTGGCAGCCTTAGCTCCAGGCGGAGCCGCTCGATTGTCCACGACATTGCAAGCGGCACGAAGGCCAGCGGACCTTGGTCCTGCTCTTCGCGCCCGAGCGCCGCAGGCGCGAGTGCCCGCGAAGAGCGGGCCAGGGCCGCGCGGCCGGCGGAGCGCCGTGCGAGTTACGAAGCCGTGGTGAATGCAATCGTTATATTTATGCCCAGGCCGTAAGGCCTGGGCAAGCCCACGATAAACGCCTTGTCCATGTGACTACAATGTCTGCACAGTGTATTGATTGATTGAATGAAGAAGAAAGCCCCGAATCACTAGGGGGCAGTAAAGTCAAGTAGTATGGGGTCTGCAGACCCGGGTCTGCAGACTTCCCGCAGGCTGCAGCCGTTAGTTTCTCGATCCTGTAGGTTCACACTCTATAACATCCGTAGAATCAGACCCTTCCTCACCCTGGAGTCAGCCCAGCTCCTCATCCAGACATATCAAAACTCCACTACTGTAACTCCCTCCCGGCATGTGCACTTAAACTAAAGCAGTTCACCCCCAAAATAAAATATTTTGTTTTCCTATTGATTACTCATGCCATGGAGACTTGAGTTTAATAATATCAAACATATAATTTTCCGAATGTCTGTCTGTCTGAGTGTGTCAGTCACAGCGTTTCTCCTCAGTGGCTGGAGCAATTGATCTGAAATCGCATCACCATTAGCATATGAACACACCTAACATAACTGTGAAGCCTGTTTGTCACTTTCACAAATCGTATGCTGTATATTAGCATTTTTATGGTGTATCTACTATCTATTCTGCATCTAGTATGAGGCTTATCTATTCTGCATCTAGCATGAGGCAACATGTTTAACCAGCTGTGTGTGTGTGTGTGTGTGTGCGTGTGTGCGTCCGTGCGTGCGTGCGTGCGTGCGTGTGCGCGCAGACGGGGGGGTGGGGTGGGGGCTGGGAGTCTGGCCCTGTTACAGATGTTGTCCAAAAATCATGCAGATCGGTACACAGTATCTCTGTAGCCATTAAACGAAACGGGTATTTCTTACATTGATGCTCCTACATATTATCATGTAAGCACCAGTTAAAGTTACTTTCCATCCCTCATATACTGTGTGCACAGTGCACACCCCATAACCCACACCCACACACTGCACATAATTTCAGAGCTCATATCTTTGAATAGGTAAAGGCTAGTGTTTTGTATTTGTTGCATTCCTAAGACCAAAAAAATATTATAGTAAATGTACCCCCATTGATTCCGGATGGGGACCATACATGTAATGTAATCAAATATCTTAGGAATGCGACAAAAAACAAAAAATATCATGTTGGTCCACTGTGTTTTATCAAGCCAGGACTTTAAAGCACTTGGTGCTGAGGTTGACAAGCTTTATAGAGATGCTTATTTCCTTTAGCCAGAAGCACTTGGCACCTGCCCACAGAGCCAAAACTACTATTAACTGGTGTACTGAGCATGGAGGGATAGATCCCACCCTGACAAACTCACCCAAACTCTAACAAATACAAGGATATGTATATTATCAATATAAATATAATAATAATTAAAAAAAGAAGAAAAAAAAAAAATATATATATATATATATATATATATATATATATATAACAGTAGGTATTACAGACGAAGCTGGTTTTGAATGTAGACATTTACAATGTACATTCATAGGCCAATATCATACCAAGCACAGTCAATACAGTATGTACAACTATAGCCACATCCTCCAATATCATTACCACACAATTCCATTATGCTATCTTTTCAGAACCTCTCATGTTACGTAATGTCCACATATAATAATATCTAAAAAAAGAAACTGTTATTGTTGTCTACTCTAGATAATAAACTAGAATGTAAATATCTGGAGTTGTCCCTTGTTTGCTGCACTATCTTTAATGAGAAGCACACTGAGTTGTGCACCTGCATGAAATGCTTTTTATACAAACTAGCCCTTACCCGTTCAAAGATATGAGCTCCCAAATGATGTGTGGGTTATGGGATGTGCACTGTGCACACAGTATATGAGGGATGGAAAGTAACTTTAACTGGTGCTTGCATGATGTAGGAGCATCAATGTAAGAAACCTGTTTCTTTTAATGGCTCCAGAGATACTGTTCCCCCCCCCCGCCCGCCCGCCTGCCCGCCTGCACACACACACACTCCCCCTTTGTGTGTGATTGTGCATGGCCTGAACAACAGCGCCCCTCCCTTAACATGTGTGGTCACAAAAGGTACTGTAGGCTAAATAGATACACCATAAAAATGCTATTATACAGCATACGATTTGTGAAAGTGACAAACGGGCTTCACAGTTATGTCAGGTGTGTTCATATGCTGATGGTGATGCGATTTCAGATCAATTGCTCCAGCCACTGAGGAGAAACGCTGAGACAGACACTCAGACATTCGCTAAATTATATGTTAGATGAAACAGAGTTGACTTGACATTTCGATGCAGGTCAGCATGGTTTTCTTTTTGTCCCTGAGGTCAACAGACTACACCAGACACTGGTCCATGTGGTTACCCCTACTCTATGGTCCGCTGGTACCTTCTATGGTAGATGCTTCTCAAAGTGGACCCTCATGGTTCTTCGAGGGGGTTCCAAATTGGACCCTTACAGGTCTGTAACTCAGAGAGAGCACAAATGGAAGTGTTCAACCATTTGACCCAGCAGTGTTCTCCATGATGTTAAACGTAGGACCCAGCCGTGTTGTCCATGATGTTGGTGGCCAGCATGTCTCGGGTCATGTTGTTCTTCTCCTTGAGCTTGGCCTGCAGCAGCGTGTGTTCCACCACGCCCATACGGATGTCCATCTGCACCACCTCCTGCTTCAGCTTGGTCACTGTCACGGGGCAGCCCGTGCCCTATACACACTGAGGACAATGTACACACCTTAACTCCAATGTATTTTAATATGTGGGCCTGTTCATTGAATCATTGGGATTGGGGTATTAATGGGTGTGGTCACTGATCCTGTGTCTCTCCTGCACAGCTGGGGGCACTTCCTTGATTAATGGGAAGGTGCCAAGTGCTGTGGAGGAGAGGGTTTTTTCTGAGGTTTCAGAGCAATGTGTTTATTTAGAATGTTATTCATTTGAAGTGTACCCAAGTTTAAGGTAACGCATCATATAGTATGCTTAGGTTACACTTACTAGCTGTGGGTTATGTTGGAAATGGATATATGGAAGTATTGGAAGTATTATTACTAATTGGGGCTGTGTCCTTGTGGTGCAGTCTGCTCTTATTTAATGGAGGCTGCAGGAACAGATCAGTTAGTGTGATGGGGGCAAATGCACTGTGACAATCCCTGAGGGAGAGTTACCGGACCTGGTGATTCAGGTGTTTCCGGAAGAGAACTCTTTTCCCAGTTGGGTTTGTTGTTAACAGTGTTCGCCCAAGTAGTCATTTATATGTTCTTCATTGCTATTTTGTTATTTTGACCAGTATTGTCTCGGCTACCTCGAATCCCTGTATACCGACCTGCACAGTGAGTTTGGTGAAATAAAAACCCTGAAAGACATCTTGACTGTTATTGGAGCCTGGGCCGCTCGGGCGAACCTTACAGTCACGTTCTGACGGATCTTCACCACAGGAGCTGGAGAGCACAGACAACACTGTACTATAATATGTTCTGGAGAACTCATCACAACACTGTACTTTGATACGTTCTCATATTTAGGTCTGGGGCGGTATTGACATTTTGTTATCGCGATTACCGTCCTCCCATTTACCGACGGTATTGCGGTAATTACCGCACCCCCGTATCTATTAATTAAGGTTCGGCGATAAGCCAAAATAGTCCTATCATTTGCCCAAAATTCACCGCTCCACGGTCCTATAAGCCCGAGTTATACTTCTCCGTACAGCACAGCACAGCGGCTCTGGCTTTGAAAGTAGCAGATCTACAAGCTTACAACGCGTCGCGCCCACAACACGTTCTGAGCTTGTAGATCTGTGCAGTGTCGGGTTTCTATAGTAACGCACTGTGGCTTCTCACAGACACTACATGCTGTGTGTGTGAACAATCAAACGATGAGACGGGTAGATCGTGTGATTCTGTAAACTCACGTCGCAATTCACATTGATTGAGTGGTGATATAAACAAGTAGGCAGGTTTAGTTACCAGACTTAACAGAAAAGGTTATAAGAACAGCGACGGAGCATGCGCACTGCTGCAATTGCAGTCAAAAGTAGTAGCCTAAAGGCCCTCTTACATCTAACAACTTTGAAAAGATTTCTCAATCGTAATAAAATCGAGGCTAGTCGCGGCGCGCTCCCGTGACTCAGTCGTTACTCAATCGTTAAATGTGAGGTAGTGGTCCGACTCGATTTTTACCCCAACTTGAGAGCCAGATTCTGTTACGAGAATATCAAACTGGTTTAATATTTTCACAAATCGGGGCTGAGTCTGAATGAATACAATGACGTAGCCTAGCCTACAACCAAAACAGAACAACCAAAAGCCAAGCCATTCATTCCCCAAAAGACGCTGCCTGAGCTGCCAGCCTGGTCGTTGTTGGTGCGGCTACTACGACAGCCCTTTATTAGTTATTTCTCTGCGTTTCCATTATTCCAAACATTCAACGTTGATAATAGTTGATAGGATCGATCTGCGCCGGCTAGACTGAGAGGAGAGAACGAGAGAGGAGAGGCACAGAGGGCTGGGGGAGGAAGGCGGAGCTCGGTGTGTGTGTGTGTGTGTGTGTGTGCGCTGCATGTGCAGTGATGGAAAAAGTAATCAAGTAAAAGTATCAATACTGCAATACTGTGATGCGACGCGCTGTGACTGAGCTTGTAGATCGTCTATTTTCATTTTTAGCCTAATGCTTTATAATAATATTATAATTTATTTAGGAACACAAGGCTATATAGGTCAGCAAATAAAAGGGAATCTTGAACCAGTCTTTACAAAATCTTTAGAGGCATACACATCTAACAACTGAAATCTTTGAAAAATCATCCTACAGTCTTTGGGGAGTCTTTTTCAAATCTTATAGTGTGAGGGGTAGTCTTTAAGAAATCATTCCCAAATCTGTCCACAATCTTACCAAAGTTGTTAGGTGTAAGGCTAGCTTAAGTGACAATCCTTAGCGTCTAACCAGCAGCCCAGCACTAGTTTTGTTTTCGGTTTTAGTCGTCGCGCTCTGCCCGTATGAATGAAAAAGAAACTGACACAAGGAATGTATAAACATACTTGTCATGTGGATTATAGAGAAAGTTTAACGCTGCTGCTAGGCTACGAGGCTACTGCTCCAGCCTCCAGTAAAAGGATTTGTCTCCGACGCAATTTGGAAGAGCACTCTTCCTTTGACGGCCAGAGCTTCCAAACATGTGGTACGCGGCCCAGAACAGAGCGGCATGGAGCGCTTGCGGTCCTCGCTTCTCCCCCGTTTTAAAACTCGCTCGTTCTCATTAAAAAATAGCCTCTTTTTTGTCTTTTTTGACCGCGGTAAGGACCCTGACACCGCGGTAGGCCACGGTATACCGCGGTACGGCGGTTACCGAACCCAACCCTACTCATATTTTCACCACAGGAGAACACATCACAACACTGCACTATATCGCCGTTGTCGGGTGTAAACCTTGTATGTCCAAGACCGCTCGTTTTGTATTTATCATTTTAAAAATGAACTAAACTAGTGAAAACAGCAGATCTACGTTGTGTGCTTGTAGATCTGCTGTTTTCACTACGTTTGTGTGACAGCCTTGTATGATGAAGCAGGGCTTCATCATACTCTACCCTCTACCCTCCTCTCTATAGTATTGGCAGTCCGTAGCACAAAGCTGCTAGGAGCTTCGTAGAAAAAGTGAAACCAAAAGCCACTTGTCCAACGGACAACTACATTTTTTATGAACTTGTCTTATTTATTTATTAGTTGTCCCGGACAACAGGACAAGCCTTAATGTCATGCCCTGACTTCTGATCTTCACCACAGGAGCTGGACAACAGAGGAGAACACATCGCGTGTGTGTGTGTGTGTGTGTGTGTGTGTGTGTGTGTGTGTGTGTGTGTGTGTGTGTGTGTGTGTGTGTGTGTGTGTGTGTGTGTGTGTGTGTGTGTGTGTGTGTGTGTGTACGTATGTACGCACACACGCACGCACCTGTTGGAAGGCAAATTAGTCTCACCTCCGTCAGACATGCTACTGCCCTTCTCCTCCATGTCCTGTTTCACCCTTTCCAACTCCTCGCTGATCTGAACACACACACACACACACACACACACACACACACACACACACACACACACACACACAGTTCTTTTGCGCATACTGTAACTGACCGCTGTTCTCAATTTTCTTTTAATTTCGAGGACCCCCCACAGCTCAACCTCTGCTAGGACTCTGGTCCTCTCTGTAACTCCCCCACTGGCCTGTTGGTAGCGCTCTTTAGCCTGGACAGTGGACACACAAGGACAAATCATACATTCATTAAACTTTGAAGTTCTTTGTCTGAATTTGAAGTGTCTTCCTGTGGTACGATAAGGGTATCATTCTAAGGGTAAAGAGTTCCCCAAACTAATCAATTGCAACCGTAGGTCGCAGTTTAGTATGTGAACGGTCACAGCTTGTCCGTATGTATCTCTATCTGTCACGCCTGACACTGTGGTTCTTTCTATGGGTTTGCCGTTCTGACATCATGCTCTGGCTTTGCTGTGATGTCACACTAACAGAATCCCTTTTATACCCATATATGGAGTTCCCTGAAGTCATCAATATTAAGCCCATATCTTCATATGGGAATGCCCATATATGGAGGCCACATCGGCCACATACCACACTAATGGCTGGTTCTACAAACAGGGATCTCCATGTATGGGCATAAAAGGGTATGATGTCAGATGTCATCATAGACATAACGAATAACTGAGTAAGCATGTTTGGGCTCTCCCAGCATATCTCCATATACAGTACATTGCTCTCCATATATGGGAACCAGGGGTCTCCATATATGGGTAACTGGTCCGATATACATCACTGGCCAGATGGCCAAGAATTGGCGCAACCAATGTCGCCCTGAGGCGTCTTACTTGTAATAAATGCTATATATTACGATAGTAATTGCTATAGACTAGAGTGTTTGTTCAGTAACAGGCGTCTCGTTGTCTCTCCATTAGTAAACAGGATATCCATTTTCACATTTTCAGTTTCATGTACAGGAGAAACGAGGGGAAAATAACTGATGACACAACAAAATGAATTGAAGCTGATTAATGGGTACTGGGATGAAATTGGCAACGCACGTGAAAACAAATGTTCTGTTTACTACAGCGTTGTAGAGACGGGCTGTAAGCAATAACCCCTATTACTGAACAAACACGCTACTGCACTGATTACTATCAGAAAATAGAGGTTTCACTTTTGTTCAATCACTAAATTATGGCTTTACAGCACTTTTAAATACGATAGTGAAATTGTGGACCTACAGTATAAGCTCACAATGTATGGCATCATTAGAATGTTTTAGATTCCAATAATACTATCATCTATTATTAGTGTGGGGCTTGACTGTATCATTATTTTATGCTTTAACTATTGAAAAATAGCAGATATACAAGCTCACAGCGCGGCACAGAGTGCCGCGCTGCGAGCTTGTAGATCTGCTATTTTTTGAAAAATTGTGAAAATTTGAATTTGGACCCGATTCTATAAGTGTCTTTTGAATCCTTATGTCAGCAATCTGGCCAGCCATCGTCAAAGAAAAGGTCCTTTTCACTTAACTGGAGCTCAGTTAGTCTGTTCTCGAGAGACTACTATGTCAGTGGTTCTCAAACCTTTTCATGTGAAGGACCACCAAAATGATATTTATTTGGCCACGGACCCGCATCTCAAAATATCTAGTTCCAGGGACCACCCAGAAGCAAATTTTGAGTTACAAACATTCGCTTTGAAAATGCACATTTACAAAGATTTGCACACATTTCCACGACTTTTTCAAAAATATCAGATCTACAAGCTCGCAGCGCGGCACTCGGTGCCGCGCTGTGAGCTTGTATATCTGCTATTTTTCAATAGTTAAAGCATTCAATAATTCTAGGACTAAATGGGTTAAAAAATACAAGCCTAGAACAATACACTGGCCTCGATGGAATGCAAATGACTCTAGTGGTGGTGACTGAGAACTTGAATCCATGCATGCCTCACTGAGGTTGGCCTGCAGGATTCTACACAGATGGAGTGATTTACCATTAAGCACACGCTAGTATCCAGAGCGACTGACAATAAGCTAAGGTAAACACACACATGACATGCACAGAGACAGTGTAGTGCAGGGGTTCTCAAAGTGGTGTGCCAGGAGTACCACAGAATACTTTCATGAGATATCGATGAATTCCAAATAATCAGTTTAACCACTTTAGAACCTCTATAGTTTGTAAAACGGACCTCAGTTGCACTGTACTTTTTCTATATTATGTGGAATCTGTTTGCCAAAAATAGCATATCTACAAGCTCACAACAGTGCGGTGTGTTGCGATGTGCTGTGAGCTTGTAGATCTGCTACCTTTGGCGAAATGTTCCGCCTTGAATAGGGATGCTGATGTTCAAGTGCTTAAACGTAAAGTATACGTTTTCCTTGTGACATACTGTATCTCAGGGGGAAAGATTTACATATTTCCGTACCGTAATACGACATATACAGTGTGTAAGGTGTTATAAAGTAACAATGTCATTCTGGGGTGCCGTGGATGAAAAGTTTATTGACAGGAGTGCCCTGAGCCATAGGAGTTTGAGAAGCCCTGGTGTAGTGCCTCAAGAACCTACTGTAGTATGAGTCTAAACAAGGGGTTATCAAACTTTTTTATACCACAACCCCATAATATGAGGGAAATTATTTGGCGACCCGTATCAAAAAACACCCGCTCGCACTCGTATTGAACATAATTCCCAAGTAAATGAACAACTGAGCTAAATCAGCTCCTGTGTGCCTCAGCCTACTAGCTGCTGCTTGTGTATGTGTCTCTCTGTGTCGTCTTGTCTCCTGTTGTTGCTACACTCGCTCAGTGTTAGAGGCGGACCTTTGTGTGTGTGCGTGTGAGAGAGAGAGAGAGGAGTAGGGATGGGACGATACGCGATATTATCGTTTATCGTGATAAAGATCACTCACAATAATCGTATCGCAGAGATTTAATTTACCGTGATATCGTCCTCCATCATGCACTGGGATCAATTCACCTTTTATTTGCCGAGCTGCATAACCGGTACCACTTAAACCCTCTAGAATTGGTAATATACATACTTGATAGTCTTTTTTTCACTCTATCAAACGTCTTTGCCAAAAAATAGCAGATGTACAAGCTACAAATGTTCCGCCCCAGGATAAAGGATTTTGATTATCGTGATAATATCGTAAATTGCGATTTCGTTTGTTACAATAATCGTGATATTACATTTTCATATCGTCCCATCCCTAGAGAGGAGTCAAGGTGACCTCTTCGCAACGACGTTCCTTTTTTTTTCTTTTTCTTTACCGTTTCTTGATAAAAAATATGTTGCTTATTTTTTTGGTAGCCAATTGGCGACCCCAATGGCACCTCCCCACGACCCCATTTTGGGTCAGGACAACATTGAAATTAAAGGATACCAGGTAAACAATGAACCTAACATTATGTCTAAATAGCATGCATATACAGTAGATACTTCATACTTGGCAAAATTCGATTATTAGGCTATAAAGGCATACATTAACCACTTCAGCCCTATTTTGAAATGACTTGACTATAGGCTACGTTTTCTTTATACAGCCTACATTTTTATACCAAAACATCATTACTCAAGCCAAGGCCTACATTTTGAACATGGGATTTCTAAAAGAGTATTTCTACTTTTACTTTTTTTTTTATAAGTAAAACATGTGAGTAGGCTACATTATTCATCAGTGACGTGCCTCGATCGGCTCGCTCACTCTCATCAGTGCGATGCAGCAGCAGAGCAATTCATTTCTGAGTTCTAACTTCATCTAACTTTCACTATAGGCTACAGTAAGCTGGAATTTTCCTTACTTTATTAACTTAAACTTTTATCATTTATTTTCTCGAAAATACATTGAGCGCAGAGCCCTCATTTACAATGATGCAGAGATTGCAGAAGGAATAATAATAGGCCTATAATTAATATTGAAATAAGAACAGCAGGATAACAAGTTATGTATTGTGAAATTTACATTTGAAAGTTGAATGAAATTCTTTATCCAGAGCTACTTATAGGCCTACAATTGTCATCTAACAACACATTAAAGTGCTTATAGGCTTGTTACTTAACTACAGTCCGAGCTGATGTGTATGTTTGGTTACGGTCATGACGTCACCGGCTGGCCACAATATCGCCCCCTCACTATTTTACCTCTGCCAGGCCTAATAACTTTATCTGGCCGTCCCGTTGCCACCTCCTTGTTACATTTTCTTTTCTCCAGGTGGATGGACATTCTTTCATAGGTGAAGTCCAGCCGCCCCGTATCAGATCGGAGGAGGATACCGCACATTGTACCTCATCCACCCTTTCTTCTCTCTCCTTTTGGTATCTTTATCCTCCTCCTCCTTTTTTTCTTTTTTATTCTTCTCTTTTTTTTCTTTCTTAGTCTTGTGTATCCTTCTCTTTTTTTGTCTTTCTTAGTCTTGTGTAGCCGCCCCGTACAGGAAGTGATGTCACGACTGACTGACATCACTTCCTGTACGGACAGAAGGTCAGACAAGCGACATGGTTTTTCAGGGTAAATGCAACCTTTGGTCGCAAAAATATATATAAAAACACAATTGATTATTTCAACAGCACAAATTAGAGCACATCCAGCACTAAAGAATGAGACAATTGTTTTCTGATTTGGAGCCAAAAAATTGGGGTGCAAGACTCAGCAAACTTTAACTTATAACTATAACTTAAAATATCTCAGAAATTATACCAGCACAAATTATGACATTTATGGCACAGAATGACACAGTTCATGTTTTCATCATATGGGGTGCCAACTTCACAGAGGTATCATAACAAGCTTTTATTTTGAAAAGCTGGAGCGGATTGTCTCTGGTGATTGTTGTGTGTGTAACTTTCATGTCAGCTGTCAGCTGGACTGTGGTGAAGAGATGGGATTTATGGCTCTTTTAAGTGAGCTAGATCTCTGGAATCCGTTCCTTTCAAAGAGCCGTTCAAAAGACTGTCTCGTTTTATTTTGTACTCATATTAATTGGCTAACATTGGATTCCAAAGTTTGCAGGATTGCTCCTTTTTGAACAAAATGCCTCAAATCATGAACACAAATTTTGCACACACATTCCCACTAGTCCAAGGAACAGATGCCACCCTTCTCACATTGGCCTGTTATAGTGCCACCAGCAGGTCAACTTTTGCAAAACACATTTTTGGAACAAAATGTCTCAAATCCTGCATGCAGCGTCTGATTGCGGTGAAAGGCCCAAGAACGCGTGGCACCCTTTTCACTTTGGCCTATTATAGAGCCACCAGGAGGCCAAAAAATGAGGGGCCAAGAGAAATGCTTGCTTAATTGCTTTTTTTTGTAATCCCTAGCACCACATATCGAGACCGACCAAATGCCAATTCCAGCATCCTATCCTAGCACAACCATATGCCAGGCAACCGCACATTATGCAGAAATACATAGTGCATGCTATGCTGGAAGCAAT
The DNA here is from genome assembly GCF_963921795.1 of Nannobrachium achirus. Lineage (NCBI taxonomy): Eukaryota > Metazoa > Chordata > Actinopteri > Myctophiformes > Myctophidae > Nannobrachium > Nannobrachium achirus. Next base: position 52,211,336 of record NC_137814.1, on the reverse strand, counting down.
AGAGTTAATGTCATCTTTTCAAAATGCATAATTACCGTACAGTTTGTGTTTTTATGCTTATTTCGCAATACCTGTTGCGCAATCCTCTGTAGAGCGAAGTGTCATAATCATCACCAAAGTCTCAGGTTACAAGAGTGATGGGGGGGAGTCGGATGCACAGGGAGAGAGAGAGAGAGAGAGAGAGAGAGAGAGAGAGAGAGAGAGAGGGATCTAGAACACTATAGAATCAAAAACATAACAAATAATTCATAGATCTAGAACACATAAAATTCATAGATATAACGAAGTGTCATAATCATCACCAAAGTCTCAGGTTACAAGAGGGAAGGGGGGGGGGGGTTCAGATGCACAGAGAGAGAGAGAGAGAGAGAGAGAGAGAGAGAGAGAGAGAGAGAGAGAGAGACCTAGAACACTATAGAATCAAAAAACAGATCTAGAACATAGAATTCATAGATCTATAACACATACAATTCATAGATATAGAACACAGAATATGTACAGTACAGTACAGTAAGTTATAGTACAGTAAGGTACGGTACAGCAAGGTACAGTAGAGTACAGTACAGCAAGGTACAGTAGAGTACAGTACAGTAAGATACAGTAGAGTACAGTACAGTAAGATACAGTACAGCAAGGTACAGTAGAGTACAGCAAAGTACAGTACAATATGGTACAGACAGGTACAGTAGAGTACAGTAAAGTGCAGTATAATACGGTACAGTCAGGTACAGTAGAGTACAGTAAAGTACAGTACAGTAAGGTATAGTAAGGTACAGTAGAGTACATTAAATTACAGTACAGTAAGGTACAGTAGAGCACATTAAAGTACAGTACAGTAAGGTACAGTAAGGTACAGTATGGTACAGTAGAGTACAGTACAGTAAGGTACATCAGAGTACAGTAAAGTACAGGACAGTAAGGTACAGTAAAGTACAGTACTACAGTAAAGTACAGTAGAGTACAGTTAAGTACAGTACAGTAAGGTAAAGTACATTAAGGTACAGTAGTGTACAGTCAAGTACAGTAAAGTGTGGTACAGTAGAGTACTGCGAAGTACAGGACAGTAAGGTACAGTACAGTAAGGTACAGTAAGGTACAGTACAGTACAGCACAGTAAGGTACAGTACAGTAAGGTAAAGTACAGTAAGGTAGGATACAGTACAGCCCAGTAAGGCACAGTAAGTTACAGTCAGGGGTGAGATGCAGTGGGCTCGGTTGGGCTCGGCGAGCCCACACTTCTTTGTTTCAAGCTGCACGCACGCCCCACATGCACGCACACACGACCCGCGCGTGCACGCACGTCGTCAAGTTGTTTGACGCCGCGGTCAGCACGAACATTTCAGTCCCCCTACCTGGCTAGCTGCTTCGACTTTGCATAACAATACTTTGCATACCGTCACCTTATTAAACTAATGGCCTAAGTCATTTTTTCCGAAAATGAGTATTTGGCCTAAATCACCTCCTGATGATGCTTGCCACCTCTGGTAAAAGCGCCTCAATCCCAACTCAAAAGGCCTTCCTGTTACAACCTATTAAAACAATTGCCTATGTCAAGACCCCCCAAGACTGAGACTTAGGCCATTTTATTTTGCCTAAGTCATAATAAAATGTGACTTAGGCCATTTTAACACACCTTTCAAAATGGCGTCTTCCAGGAGAAGAAACAAGAACATATCATTTAAAGATGTTATTTCCATGGTTCAGGCCTTGCCCCCTATTGGTTATAACTTTTACTGTAATAAAGGTTAGTGTTGTATGTATACAAGGTTGCACACACTTAGCGAGCTGGAGGCACACTTAAAATTTCTTAGAAATGTTCTTTTCTAGTTGCCCTCAAAGACTAGTAGGGGCCCTCACAGACTTCTAGTTGCCCTCACAGACTACTAGGGGCCCTCACAGACTTCTAGTGGGCCCTCACAGACTACAAAGGGCCCTCAGAGACTTCTAGTGGGCCCTCACAGACTACTATAGTTGCCCTCACAGACTACTAGGGGCCCTCACAGACTACTATAGTTGCACTCACAGACTACTAGGGGCCCTCAAAGACTTCTAGTGGGCCCTCAGAGACTACTATAGTTGCCCTCACAGACTACTAGGGGCCCTCACAGACTTCTAGTGGGCCCTCACAGACTACTAGGGGCCCTCAACAACTTCTAGTTGGCCCTCACAGACTACTAGGGGCCCTCACAGACTTCTAGTGGGCCCTCAAAGACTACTAGTTGCCCTCACAGACTACTAGGGGCCCTCACAGACTTCTAGTTGGCCCTCACAGACTACTAGGGGCCCTCACAGACTTCTAGGGGCCCTCACAGACTTCTAGTTGGCCCTCACAGACTACTAGGGGCCCTTAAAGACTTCTAGTAGGCCCTCACAGACTACTAGGGGCCCTCACAGACTACTAGGGGCCCTCACAGACTTCTAGTGGGCCCTCACAGACTACTAGTTTCCCTCACAGACTACTAGGGGCCCTCACAGACTTCTAGTTGGCCCTCAAAGACTACTAGGGGCCCTCACAGACTTCTAGGGGCCCTCACAGACTTCTAGTTGGCCCTCACGGACTACTAGGGGCCCTTACAGACTTCTAGTAGGCCCTCACAGACTACTAGGGGCCCTCACAGACTACTAGGGGCCCTCACAGACTTCTAGTTGGCCCTCACAGACTACTAGGGGCCCTTACAGACTTATAGTAGGTCCTCACAGACTACTAGGGGCCCTCACAGACTACTAGGGGCCCTCAAAGACTTCTAGTTGGCCCTCACAGACTACTAGGGGCCCTTACAGACTTCTAGTAGGCCCTCACAGACTACTAGGGGCCCTCACAGACTACTAGGGGCCCTCACAGACTTCTAGTGGGCCATCACAGACTACTAGTTTCCCTCACAGACTACTAGGGGCCCTCACAGACTTCTAGTTGGCCCTCACAGACTTCTAGTGGGCCCTCAAAGACTACTAGGGGCCATCACAGACTATTATGGGCCCTCACATACTTCTAGTGGGCCCTCACAGACTACTAGTTGCCCTCAAAGACTACTAGGGGCCCTCACAGACTTCTAGTGGGCCCTCACAGACTACTAGTTGCCCTCAAAGACTACTAGGTTCCCTCGCAGACTTCTAGTGGGCTCTCACAGACTACTAGGGGCCCTTACAGACTTCTAGTGGGCCCTCACAGACTTCTAGTGGGCCCTCACAGACTACTAGTTGCCCTCAAAGACTACTAGGGGCCCTCACAGACTTCTAGTGGGCCCTCACAGACTACTAGGGGCCCTCACAGACTACTAGTTGCCCTCAAAGACTACTAGGGGCCCTCACAGACTTCTAGTTGGCCCTCACAGACTACTAGGGGCCCTCACAGACATCTAGTGGGCCCTCACAGACTACTAGGGGCCCTCACAGACTACTAGGGGCCCTCCCAGACTTCTAGTGGGCCCTCACAGACTACTAGTTGCCCTCACAGACTTCTAGTGGCCCTCACAGACTTCTAGTGGGCCCTCACAGACTACTAGTTGCCCTCACAGACTACTAGGGGCCCTCACAGACTTCTAGTTGACCCTCACAGACTTCTAGTGGGCCCTCAAAGACTACTAGGGGCCCTCACAGACTACTAGGGGCCCTCACAGACTTCTAGTGGGCCCTCACAGACTACTAGTTGCCCTCAAAGACTACTAGGGGCCTTCACAGACTTCTAGTGGGCCCTCGCAGACTACTAGGGCCCTCAGACAGACTTCTAGTGGGCCCTCACAGACTACTAGGAGCCCTCACAGACTTCTAGTTGGCCCTCACAGACTACTAGTGGGCCCTCAGAGACTACTAGTTGCCCTCACAGACTACTAGGGGCCCTCACAGACTTCTAATTGGCCCTCACAGACTACTAGGGGCCCTCAAGGACTACTAGGGGCCCTCACAGACAACTAGTTGCCCTCACAGACTTCTAGTGGCCCTCAAAGACTTCTAGTGGGCCCTCACAGACTACTAGGGGCCCTCACAGACTTCTAGTGGCCCTCACAGACTTCTAGTGGGCCCTCACAGACTACTAGGGGCCCTCGCAGACTTCTAGTGGGCCCTCACAGACTACTAGTTGCCCTCACAGACTACTAGGGGCCCTCACAGACTTCTAGTTGGCCCTCACATACTTCTAGTGGGCCCTCACAGACTACTAGGGGCCCTCACAGACTACTAGGGGCCCTCACAGACTTCTAGTGGGCCCTCATAGACTACTAGTTGCCCTAAAAGACTACCAGGGGCCCTCACAGACTTCTAGTGAGCCCATAGACTTCTAGTGGGCCTTCACAGACTACTAGGGGCACTCACAGACTTCTAGTGGGCCCTTACAGACTACTAGGGGCCCTCACAGATTTCTAGTGGGTCCTCACAGACTACTAGGGGCCCTCAAAGTCTTCTAGTGGGCCCTCACAGACTAAAACATTTTGCCTAAGTCACTTACTGCAGAAATAATTTGGCCTAAATAAGGTTTATAATTGCCTAAGTTAAAATGGCATGTTCAGATATTGGCCTAAGTCATTTTATCCTTACATGTTACATGATTGACATACACCTTTATTTGTATGTCAATAGTCATATTTTTTCATGTTTTTTGGAATTGAAATAATTAAGAAATATAATATATTCTACATTTGGCACAGTTTTTTGTGTTTCCTGAAAACCTTGAAAAAATGACTTAGGCCATTAGTTTAATAAGGTGACGATACAATACTTTGCATAACTGCTACTACGTAGCAGTTATCACCTACATCCTCATTTACACTTGTACACGGCCAGCAGCACGTTCGCCTTGCCCCTTGCATTCTTTGCAGACAAAACGTCTCCTTTTGTGAACATCTCATCTGTTAGTTTACTTCAAAAGAGTGGAAGAAAAACGAAGCAGTGTGTTGTTTTGTCAGAGCTGCATGCATAGCGGAGGGAAAGTTCCGAAAGTGTCTATGATTGTAAAGTAAAGTCTATGTAATATGTAAAGTTATTTTATATTTTATATAAAAAAATACATTAATTGAAACACATTAATCGAAACTAATTAACAATGTAGCTAAATAATAAAAAATATAGTTAGGCGACATTAAAAATGTTGTGATGTTGAATACAGTATTTCAACTAGCTAGCACCGTGCAGCAGGCATGCGTCGATGCGTGCACACATGCGCGTGCACGTGACGTGCACGTGACGTCATGAATTTAGAGGGGTACCACTTCTAAAATCCATATCACACCACTGGCAGGGGTGAGATGCCGTGGGCTCGGCGAGCCCACACTTCTTTTTTTCAAGCTGCACGTACGCACGCCCCACATGCACGCACACACGACCCGCGCGTGCACGTACGTCGTCAAAGTTGTGTGATGCCGCGGTCAGCACGAACATTTCAGTCCCCCACCTGGCTAGCTGCTTTGCCTTTGCATAACAATACTCGGGTAGACAGTTCTCACCTACGTCCTCATTTACACTTGTACACGGCCAGCAGCACGTTCGCCTTGCATTCTTTGCAGACAAATCGTCTCCTTTTGTGAAAATCTCATCTGTTTACTTCACAAGAGTGGAAGAAAAACTAAGCAGTGTGTTGTTTTGTCAGAGCTGCATGCATAGCGGAGGGAGAGTTCCGAAAGTGTGATTGTAAAGTAAAGTCTATGTAATATGTAAAGTTATTTTATATTTTATATTAAAAAAATACATTAATTGAAACACATTAATTGAAACTAATTAACAATGTAACTAAATAATAAGAAATATAGTTAGGCTACATTAAAAATGTTGTGATGTTGAATACAGTATTTCAACTAGCACCGAGCGGCAGGCATGCGTGCACACATGCGCGTGCACGCGCATGAATTTAGAGGGGTACCACTTTTAAAATCCATATCACACCACTGGTCACAGGAATAAAGCAAGGGTTAGAATGAACTATCAAAGTGAGATTGCATTGTGTCTGATAGGGCCGGACTTACCATTGTAGACGGTGAGCCACTGGGGTTGTTCGGTATCAACTGAGGGGATTAATGCTCATAGTGATTTTTGTCATGGTATACATGTCTAGAGTTAGAAAATATGTGATAGCCTTGCACCAGTGGTAGCTTTATGGGTGCTATCATGCATTTTATTTTATAACACTAGGCGAAAATGACATGGGTCATTATATGAAAACATACTACTTAACCCCCCTATACAAAAGTTTTTCAACTACTTCTGAGACCTCTAGGCATGCTTAAGAACATACTAAAAATGTAGGAATTCATCATTTTCAAGATGCGTCCAAGATAGCTGACTGGAGCTTAGCGTTATGATACTGTTCAAATATAGAAAGGTGGTATTGGTTATCTAACCCAAGGTTTTAGGGTTCAAGGAATGTGGCTGAATCAGTGAAATTACCATCAGTTATTGCGACCGTAGGTCGCAGTTAACTATGAAAACCGGCACATCTTCCGTATCTCTGTCACGCCTGACACTGTGGTTCCCCTGACACATCACTGTGTGTCACAGGTCTATGGGTGTGTCGCTCTGACATCATGCTCTGACATCACTGTGATGTCAGGGGAACCACTAACGTAATCCTTTTTATGCCCATATGGAGATCCCTAATGTCATCAATATTAAGCCCATATCTAACAGGACTTCATATGGGAATGCCCATGTATGGAGGCCACATCGGCCACATACCACACCAACAGAATCCATATATGGCCAAGACAGCCCATATCTGTGTGGCTGGTTCTACAGACAGGGATCTCCATAAAGGGATTGTATGTATGATGTCAGATGTCGAGAATCCAATGCCATTGCCATCAAAGGTGTTTTTTGGAGAAAATGGACATCAAAGATGAGAAAGACCGTTGGCTTCCATGTTAATACTTTACTGTATCAGTAAATATCGCGCGTATACTCGGGATTGGCACTATGAATACTCGAGTATATTTCGCGAGTATACTCTGGATCGGCTACAAATGAGTTTTAATTAAGTGAAAGATGAATATTCATCAAGTTGTTTCCATTGGTTATTCTCCCAGAGGTCAAAAGTAACCTTGACCTGACCTTAACATGTGAGACTGACCATTTAAAAATAATGGATTCTACACGTATGAAAACCCAAAAATTAGATTACACAGAGGTTGTCTATACTAGGAAAGGCGGATCAAATAGTGGGCATTTTGGATATGTTCTACTTTTAACACACTTGCAATATATTTAGTTTAATGAATTTCTCAATACATTTCTTTAGAATCTATGTATGTAAACATGGTTTAAAATCTTTTGGTTGTTTATAAAGGAACCCTTTGTGTTACACCTTTCATGAAAACAAAAGTACATCTTATGTAATGTAGTCTAGTCACTACAGTATGTTGTCACTGCCTGTAATATGTACCATTTCTAGAGATGATACTTTTAACAACTTTTTGAAAAACATGTAGTCTGAGCTTTATCCTTGCCATTTTTCAATACTAAAGGGAGAATCATCAGTTTGAAGTAGAATGTTCCATTTGGATTTTGAAAACTGTGTTTTGGCATATGGTTATAAATGAAGTGATAACACAGAAAGCTACCCCAGATGCAAGGCTATCACATATTTCCTAGTACTAGGTATGTATATACCTTCCCAAAAGTCACTATGAGAATCATTCCCCCCAAATGATACTGATGACCCCATATCTGTCTCAGTCTGTGTTTGCTCATGGGCAGCAACACAACAGTCTCCAGGGGAACATTATTTGTGTGGCCTGACCTTTACATTGAGGCTATAATGTCCTAAACAACCTGTAAGAAATGAAGAAGTCATTATTCATGATTAACAGACCTTCCCATTGATGGATGCAAATTCACCAGTGTCATTGTATTGAGTTTCCTCTTACATTTGTTGACGTTACATCAGTTAAGGTTAGGCTGCTTGGCATTCATCAAATGGGAAGTTAAAGCATTAGACTAGTTCACTATTCTTTCAAAGTATTCATCGTTCATCTTCCTCGTTTGCCACTTTAAGTTTTCCAACAAGCTGTAGAACAGATGCAGTCTGACAATGAACTACAATGACTGAGGACGTGCATGTCAACGTACAATGAAAAACATGTAGTCTGAGCTTTATCCTTGCCATTTTTCAAAGACAGAGGGCCAATACTAAGGGAGAATCATCAGTTTGAAGTAGAATATTCCATTCGGATTTTGAAAACAGTTTTTTGGCATGTTGTTATAAAAGGATAGATAGCACAGAGAAAGCTACCACAGATGCAATGCTATCACATTTTTCCTATCACTAGAGGTGTATACCTACCCAAAAATCACTATGAGAATTAATCCCCCCAAATGATACCGAGGACCCCATATGTGTGGTCCTAGCTCAGCGTCTATTGGGCGAGGGTGGGCACACGCCCAGGGGCCTCAGGGGGAGGGGGGCCCCCGATTCTTTTTTTTTTTTTTTTTTTTTTTTTCAAAAAAATAATTACCCCAAAAAATTTAGTAGGCATGATCGCAATCGCGAAATTCCATGTTTAACCCCCATACAAACCCCATCTTTCAAACATGGCAGCCATGTTTGTTTACATTTCAAGAAAACATGCTAGCTAGCTCATGAATGCCTGAATGGATTTCCATTTGGATTTTTTTGTTTGAAAGCTGTGAACAGTGTGCACACACGTGATGCATATGATCGTGGGCGTGCATGATCCGTGCACTATGAATTACATGGAAATCTATGGAGAGGGAGGTGGTGTGGAACTTGGAAGCCATTTGAAAAGACCCAATGAGTTAATTTAATGATGACATTTTAAAATATTGCAATCCAAATAAAGTGATATTTGTGTTTAGTTACAGTACATTTTGTTTTATTATGGTAATAACATTGAGAGCTTCTGCTCTGCTGGCCGCACTGCATGTAGCTGCCCTGAAAGCTTAGTGCAGTCTAAAGCTCGCCCACTCTATGTATCCGGTACTTTCCACACACATAGGCTATGCACACAAACCCCACTTCTGTATCCGCTTCAGACCCTTCCAATGAGCCAATGAGGATACACAGTCTGATTATACACGGGCCGGTCCGGAGGTGAGGTCACGGTGTGGTCAGGTGGACCGGAGGTGCAATTTTTGCGCGCGCACGAGGGCCTCTTTATTTCCCCTTGCCCAGGGGCCTCATGTCTTATAAATCCGGGCCTGGTGTCTGATAACAAAACCATTGAAGGATCTGTAATGTGCTGTTCGACTGGTAATTCCAGCTGCTGTCATCATTGTCTTCATTTGGCGCTGCTGACAGACACTGATCTGCGGCCGGCGACTGCGGCAGTCAGCGTGGGACAGGGGGTGTTGGTGTCTGAGTTCCTAATGTCCACATATCTGAAATCACTTCGCTGTCAAGATGGCTTTTTTTGACTACAAGACAACAAAGTACATTGTCACCGAAAACAAGAAAGTTGGAATCCTGTTTAGATGTATACATTTGTTCATTATCGGTTACCTTATTGGGTAAGAGATCAATATCATCTTTTAATTTTATTGTATTGTCGTTATTGTGCAGCAGGCTGATAAATATCATGTTGAAATTTAGAAAGGTTGTAGCTGCAGGATCATACAGCCACTAAACATTATCTTGTAGGCATTTTGATTCAGAATTGATACATTTCAGCAAATGATAATTATTATTAATTATTATATATTATTATTATGTCATAACCTATGTCTTCTTATACTTTCACAGACTGCACTGCAGCCTCTTCTTAAGAGTTAGACTAATAGACCGTATTTGACGTATCTTAAGAGATGAATTGCATCAACACATTAAAGCCACACATTGCCTGCCTACACTGTTCTGTTCATTATTAGATTTAATTTAGCTTTTGAGTGTTAAATCGACACATTCTGTTTTTGGTCTAGTCAAGCTGGCCACACACAGTCCTTGTCAGAAGACCCTGGTTGAGAAACACTGTTTTAAAGTTTCCCTTCTTCATGCAGGTGGGTTTTTGTTATCAAGAAAGGTTACCAGGGCGTAGATGAGGCAGTCCAGAGCTCTGTTACAACCAAACTTAAGGGAGTTTCGGTTACAAACACCACCGGGTCTGGCATGGTAGTGTGGGGTCCAGAGGACTATGTCGTCCCACCACAGGTAGTAATAATAATAATCATCATTATCATAAAAATAAGAATAATCACAATAATAACAGTAAATTTATATTCTTATTATTACTATTATTATTGTTATTAATACATATTTAATACATTATAATAACAACAATAATACCCGTTACAAATGCTACTCCACGAAACAATTGTAATTTTCAGATTTGGTCACTGTAATTGCGATTCAGTCACCTAATTTGCCATGTAGCCTCATTTATTTATTCATTTATTCATTGTCAATCAAGGACATAATTCTTTAGGCTAGTGTGGCATAATGCCTGTTGGCTAGAGTTCTCAACGGGCCTGAAAATTAAGGCCCGGCCCTAACTGGGCCCTAACTGGGCAGGCCCGAGGCCCTACCCGGCCCTACTAGTTAGCATACATTTTAGGCCCTACCCGGCCCGAAAACATCGGGTCGGGTCAGGTATGGTCGGGTCTATCACAGAATAATAGTAATAAAATAATAAAAATATATATTTTCTTTTTTCATTGAGCCCGAGGCCCTACCCGGCCCTACTAATTAGCATACATTTTAGGCCCTACCCTACCCTAAATGTCGGTCGGGTTCGGGTATGGTCGGGTTTGGGCAGAATTTGAGAACTCTACTGTTGGCTATTCCTGTCAAGCTCTGACTATACAACAGGACATAGTCTATACGTATTATTACCATAAGGGCTAATGGGACAATTCAGAATCTGCTCTCAGTTCAAAGATCAATCCTGTTATACTGTACCATGATTGTAACATTGTGTTGTTGTTGTTTTTTTATTGTTTGTTTTTTTTACAGGGGGAATCCGTTCTGTTCATTGTCACCAATTTCATAGAGACCCCAAAACAAAAGCAGGGTCACTGTGCTGAGGTAAGGGCATTTTATTACTAGAAAGACGCCCTAAGGGCGAGAAGCGACCTCGCCCTGAGGGTGAGGTAGCGATCTCCATATATGGGCATATATTGATGACATCAGATCTCCATATATGGGATACAATGGAGCTTGACATGAGGCGTGACACACTGACCTGAGCTGGCCGTTTTCATACTAGCTGTGACCTACTGTAGAGTCAGAACTATTGTACTTTGTACAATGCTTGAGTTGCAAAAAAGTTGTACTGTCTTCTAATGATAATCTGGACCAAGTTATCAGCTCAGGCGAGGCGTTCTGCTATTTTCACAATAGAAAGTTACGTTTTTCAACTTTGACTTTCGACTTTCTCTGGTGGGAGTCGACTTGTGTAATGAAGTCGACTGAGTCGACTTGTCGACTTTTTCGTTAATGCCCTACAATGTATAAACATTGCCCTGTCTACTATACGGTAGCTCTGAGTCTGCAATTTATATTTAGATCCTATTGATTGATTCATCAGATCACAGACAGTACAATCTGTGTGTGTGTTTGTTGTGATGCTACAGTATAATGCTGGGCAAGACTGAGCAGTATGTCATATTTTCCACACGAAGGATATATTTTGGTGAATAAATGTTGACATTATTGTTTTCTTCAACATACCTGTCAACAATTTAAGGGTAGATTATTTTCTCTGACTTCTGCTACCCCATTCAATCGTGACCTTGTCCCCTTCACTTATGCTAGTGTATAGGCCCTGGCTTTGTTTAAGAAAGGTTGTGAACACAAGACAAATTGCAATTTTCATGACAGTATTGCACCAAAACGTCGCTGATCTACAAACTCACAATGTGTCACGAGGGAGGAGGGGGAAAAAAGAAACAAAAAAAAGTTATATATATATAACTTAGACCATAACCATAGAGTATATATACCAGTAAGACTCCCTATTATCTACACAAATAGGGCAAAAATTTGTTTTTCCAAAATCTTCCTGATCCATGTTGATGACATGAGTGTAGACATACTGTGTAGTGATTTTCGTGATTTTAGGGCAAAATCCGTAGGAGCAGTGTTCAAAAATGTGTTTTTAAAAATCGGCCTGAAGGTGGCGCTATATGGGACAGATTCATGTTGATGGGATGAGTGTAGACATACTGTGTAGCAATTTGCGTGATTTTAGGGCCAAAACTGTAGGAGCAGTGGCCAAAAATGTGTTTTAAAAATCGGCCTGAAGGTGGCGCTAGAAGAGGGCCATGTGAGAAATGAGGGGTGGGGTCTCCGCGTTGCCTTGGCGGACGAATAGGTACCGGCCCCGGCTCTCCCGGACGCTCCTAGCCCGAGTTACGGCATTTTATGTGAGCTGCAGTGGAGGGGGTCCTCCACTGGGGGCGTCACCACTTTTGCATCCGTTCTGGAGCACCAGGAGTGGGTGGTCCCCAGGAATTCCCCGTGAGCAGCCCCGTTGGGGTGGTCATTTGGTCATTTTTTACACCTGGGGGTCCCCCAGGGACCTGGGGGTCCCTGAAGCTCCGGGGGTCCTTGGAGGTTGT
>NC_137814.1:52028844-52193844 GCF_963921795.1 Nannobrachium achirus | reverse complement strand
AATTGAAATGTTCAAGAAAACGTGTAACAACTGTCATTTATTCTTGGATATGGAGATTATTTTGGACGATGGCAACCCAGGCTTTTTGTGTGTGCAAGTGACACACTATGTGTGATTATTTTTTAACTAACCTACTTGTAATTTCCACTGTCTTTCTTAGGCTGGAAAGTTCGATATAATCCCAACATGCATCAATATAGGCTCAGGACTGGCGTTGTTGGGTGCTGTAAGTATAATTCATTTTGAACACTTTGCTAAGAATTAACTTAAAAATGACAGATCTATAGTTTTTGGATATAATGTTACGCAATCTATGATGCCATGATGAATATTCTAAACAACACAAATTTGAACATTTATTTTCTTTAATATCTGCTCCATATGAAATGACATGCCTCAATTTGTACATTGTTTTATTTCAACAGGCAGTATTCATCTGTGACATGGTCCTACTCCATCTGATGAAGAAAAGGACTTTGTATCGGAAAAGCAAATTTGAGAAAATGTATGTCAATATAACAAATGTTGTTGTTTTTGTGCCATTTGGTTTTGTAATGTGACATCAGCTAAACGGACAAACTAACTGAAAGTAGATTTCAAGGATTCCTGTGATATCATTATACTAAGCTAATCAACATAAAAGTATAACATTTATGAATTGGGTAATTATAGGCCTGCAACAGCCACAATTCACGTTGCAAATTACAAATGTTATTAAAGTTTCTTAAAAACATTTGAGGAAATCAGACTTTGGCAAGTATACTGTACAGTATATGTCATATTACTTGTCACACACAACCATAATGACAAAGTGGGGGCGATTTTCAAATCTCCCTAAAGTTCTGTCACTCTTGCCTTCTTTCCACAGAAATAACGAAAGGATTGGAACAGCAGCAGCTGACAGACCTATCACCAGAGAATTAATCACCATGGACACTGATCAGTGGCCTACAACAACCGCCGAATAAGATGCACCATCAAGGGTGGGAAAAGTGGGACTGAGTTACTAGGGCCCAAGGTGGAGGGGCCTTAATTATTATATACTTTAGCTATCTATAGCTAAAGTATACTTTAGCGATCTACTATCTGCGGCAGATAGCAGATCTACAAGCTCACAGCGCGGCACCGAGTGCTGCTCTGCAAGCTTGTAGATCTGCTATCTGCCGCTATCTGTCACAAAAATGTATTCATCTCGTAATCTAACTCCAGATCATGTTCTGGTTTAAAACAAGCCTTTCTCTACTGGCCGTTGTGCAATTGATTGCACTGAACGTGGTTGTAATTTTTCTGTTCTGAGTGAAAGAAAATACGGTCACTCAAAAATTTCAGAAATACTCCGATTACTTTTACCCCAAGCCTCCAAAATATGAAAAAAAAAAAAAACTATAAAATACCGTGGCACTTTACATAGAAGGTTTTTCTTCATACATCAATAGAAACTATGTGATGTCTACAATGTGATGTCTACAAAGGATTACAATGATATCATGTACAGCATCATAAACTGTACAGGTGAATAGTATCACAGTATTTTATGTCTGTTGCATATACACTCTTTTGCATACATGTTGTGTAGAGGCCAATTTGTGTTTTTACCTATAACTCCACCGAGTAACACATTCTATGCACACTTACCAGAGGCCAAGGAAAAACCTATGCCCTGCATTTTTCACATCTGCCTTTTATAGCGCCACCAGAAGGCCGACTTACAGTATGTAAAACACATTCTTCAATACTACTCCTTCAGATTTGATCCAAAAATCACACAAATCAGTACACAGTATCTCTACAGTGATGTAATCATGGCGGATTTATCCGATATGTCATATTCTATATAATTGGCTAACATTGGATTCCAAAGTTTGCAGGATTGCTCCTTTTTTAACAAAATGCTTCAAATCATGAATGTGTGTGAAATTTTGCACGCACATTCCCTCTAGACCAAGGAGCAGATTCCACCCTTCTCACATTGGCCTGTTATAGCGCCACCAGCGGGTCAACTTTTGCCATACACATTTTTGGAACAAAATGCCTCAAATCCCGTGTGATAAGTGGGACAGGTGAGGGTAATGGCAGTCCCACAGTAATCAGAGGGACTGGTACCTGGTGTGTGCAATGGCACCACAACTTTCAAAATGGCACCTGGACAGGCAGAGTGAGACTGCGTTTGTCCAGGTTGCCTGCATGTTTCCTGCTTTAGTGTGCTTCACGCTGCTGGCAGCGTGTTGCCCTGTTTGTGCTCGTGGCATAGGCCTAATGACGTGTGATGAGCAGACTAGAGCCATTCCGGGGTCTGCGTGTGCGTGGTTACACATGCTGGGAGACGGTGCAGTGCGTGCGGCGACAGTGCAAACGTTGAACAATCAGTCTGGGATTCCCTGACCGTCTGTCTGGAGTGCCTTTATGTCAGACCGCTGTTCTTTTAACCTTTGTTTTTGTAGTGTTTTTTATCTATGCTGCTACCTTGAGTATAATGGGTATATGGTATTTAGTCACCACTATTGTCACGCATCCAAGAAGCAAGGGTACTGAAACTAGTACAGCTGATATATTGCTGTTGGTCACCATTATTGTCACACATCCAAGAAACAAGGGAACTGAAACCAGTACAGCTGATAAGGCAGAAATACGAGTTGGGGCTTACAGATCTACTCTAGGGGTTTGCTGTGCTGTGTAGTGGGGTGCATTTTTGCCTTTTTGTTGTTTTACTCATTTTGCTGTGTTTTACTATATTTGATTGTGTTTTAAGTGTGGGGCTACCCCCCCTCCCCTTTCAGAGTACTTCAGCTCACAGCCATATGATTCTGGCCATTTAGTGGCACTGTTTAACTGGTTCACTTGCTATCGGATGTGACTATTAGTGTTTAATCTCGATTATATTATCTGATCCAACCTTTTGGTTCACCTACATTGCTGGATGTCGTAACATTGGTGTTTTTGAACCTATCTGAAATACATTGCGCAATTCTCCTAAACTGTTAATAAATATAACTTTTTTGCCAACCTTTTGTTATTATTCACTCAAACTGAATACTTTTATGTCCGGGTCTCTCACCCTGTAATTGAGAGTGGCGTTGTCATATACATGTACAGGAGTGCTTGGCGCCTCCACCTGGTTACAATTGGCGTTAGGGTTAGGGTACCAATGACAAGATTGGCAGGATCTTGTCATTGGTTGGTTGGAGAATTGTGCATTGTATAGCAGTAGCAGCATAGTTGGGTTTATTTTTGGTTTTTAAAGAACAGCGGTTGGCAGTGGAGACTGCACCCTCGGTGGACTGACAGCATGCTGTGCCACATGGCTGTCTGGTGGCCCTCCCTTGAACTGCGGAAACCATGGAAGAAGTGCTCCAGAGACTATATGGGAGGAGATGGCACTGCTGCAAGTCAGAAATCAAAGACAGTCAGGTCAAGGTCAAACTGAGACTGTCATGCGTTTACACCCCCACAGAGGAGACCAGAATGCCTAGGATCAAGGGCCTGAATATGAAATTAAGTGGGGGAAAGAGATTTTTAAGTGTTTGGGATATTGATGCTTTTGGGATCTGATTACATTTAGTGACTGTCAATGGAGTGGTTCTGTCCTAGAGCGATTGTGGAGCCAAGCAGCTGGGACAAGGGGGCTGAGCGGCGTCATAGCCACACTCCTTTGGGCCCGGATCGACTGGACCTGCTGCTGTGTAACGTGTCAGGTTGGCTGGTGTCGCAGCCGACAGAATGACTGAGGAGTCGAAGGTTCCTTCCTTGGGAAGCGGGGTGAGCGGCATCATAGCCACACTCCTTTGGGCCCGGATCGACTGGCCTTGGTAGGTCCTGTGCTGCGTAACTTGTCAGGTTGGATGGTGTCACAGCTGCCGGACTGAGTGATTGTACTGCGGAAGGCCTGAGGTGGACTGAGAGCCCAAGTAACGTTCCTCCATGTGGAATCCCTAAGCATCAATTCAATGTTCAAGGTTAAACTAAAGTGGGAAAACTATATATTTTATGATGTAGAGTGAGTGGGATGCATTATTTGAATGTTTTGCTGTCTTTAATGCTGTCCAGAAGATTCTCAACAGTGATATCCCTTACTGTGCCGGCACCCAGACTGATGAGTGAGCCCTGACTGGAAGGGCAGAGGACCAGTGTATGGACTGACCTACACATGGTTTAATATTGGTTTGACATCGTCGGGCGCCGATGCATTTTGAGAGGGGCGAATGTGATAAGTGGGACAGGTGAGGGTAATGGCAGTCCCACAGTAATCAGTGGGACTGGTAACTTGTGTGTGCAATGGCACCACACCTTTCAAAATGGCACCTGGACAGGCAGAGTGAGACTGCGTTTGTCCAGGTTGCCTGCATGATTCCTGCTTCACGCTGCTGGCGGCGTGTTGCCCTGTTGGTGCTCGTGGCATAGGCCTAATGACATGTGACGAGCAGACTAGAGCCATTCCGGGGTCTGTGTGTGCGTGGTTACACATGCTGGGAGATGGTGCAGTGCGTGCGGCGACAATGCAAACGTTGAACATTCAGTCTGGGAGTCCCTGACCGTCTGTCTGGAGTGCCTTTATGTCAGACCGCTGTTCTTTTAACCTTTGTTTTTGTATGTTTTCTATTATCTATGCTGCTACCTGAGTCATTGGTATAAATGGGTATATGGTATTTAGTCACCACTATTGTCACGCATCCAAGAATCAAGTGATCTTAAACCAGTACAGCTAATAAGGCAGAAATAAGTTGGGGGCATGCAGAGCTACTCCAAGGGTTTGCTGTGCTGTGTAGTAGAGTGCATTTTTGCTTTTTTTCGTTTTACTCATTTTGCTTTGTTTTACTATATTTTGCTGTGTTAAAGTGTGGGGCTACCCCCTCCCCTTTCAGAGTACTTCACAGCAGCTACCCAGCAGTATTCTAGCCATTTAGTGGCGCTGTTTGGTTCACCAGCCCTTGGATGTAAGTATTAGTGGTTAACCTAAATTATATTATCTGATCCCATTCTGTGGTTCAACTATTGCTGGATGTCGTAATAGTGGTGTTTTGAACGTATCTGAAATGCATTGTACAATTCTCCTAAACTGTTAATAAATGTTACGTTTTTGCCAACCTTTGGTTATTATTCACTCAAACTGAATACTTACCTTTGAACTTGGGTCTCTCACCCTGTAATTGAGAGTGGCGTTGTCATATACATGTACAGGAGTGCTTAGCGCCTCCACTTGGTTACACCCGCATGCAGCGTCTGATTGCCGTGAAAGGCCCATGAAAGGCCCAAGAACGCGTGGCACCCTTTTCACTTTGGCCTATTATAGAGCCACCAGGAGGCCAAAAAAAACCTACCTGACCTGCCGGAGACCTGTTCTCGGAAGAACACTGCTTCTAGTTTTTCTTTGATTTATTTTCCCACTTTTCTTGCTTTTCCTGCTTTTTTTCCTTTCCTACTTTTTCTGGCTTGGCCACTTTATCGCTGCTTGCAGATATAGATATATTTTTTTTTAATGAAACTGTTGTGCAACCATCCTGGGGATTGAGGGTGGGGGAGGGGGGATAGGGGATGTTTTTTTTTCACTCACATACATAATACATGCATTGATATGTTTATGACAAGATGTATGCACCTGAGACTGTTTACCCACCTCTGGGGTAATTTCTCTTTAAAAATGAATAAAAAGATTTGAAAAGAGAAAATGATTTTGCATGAAACATAATGACATAAGCAAGCTTTGCGTCCTGTTAAGTCAGTCTCTGAGCTGGTATATTTCCTGATATATTCCCAGCATAAATCCCTGACAAATTAACATTGCTGAATCTGACCACCAAGGTGGGAATTGTCGGAAATGCTGGTACGATCAAAATATGAGCATAATATGGCCATAAAGTGCTTGATGAATCTGGCCCAATATGCCCATTCCCAAGATGCACAACAATCTTTCATGGGCAGATGTGACTAGTAGTGTTACTGTAAATAGTAATAAAGAAATCACTGGCTTATTTTGTCTAAACACTTGCATGCACTGGAATAAAAATTTCTAAACATGGTAAAGTGATATAGAACAAAGTAAATTAAAACATTTCAACACTAACCTTTACTTTTTTCTAATTGCAATCTAAAATATGAACCCTTGTTGTCTCAAGAATATGTGAAGGATCACACTTACTGTATGCAAATAAGCTTGTAATAAAAATCAACTTGCTTGGCCTTATGCAAAGCCAGTGCAATTCATTTGTGTTTAGGACACAGGGTGCAGAGTCACACGTGGTGGAATAGTGACATTGAGAGTGTGACCTTTTTGAGGTACATTTACTTTACTAAAGTACATTATGTCCAATTTTCTATATCTTACTTATACTCCACTACACCTGAGAAGAATATTGTATACTTTTTATTCCACTACAATTATTTGAAAACTTTGATTTGAATTATTATTACAAAACATACAGTAACCACTTCAGCCCTGTAATGGTAGGCTACTATTTAAATGTGGACATTTGAAAATAGCAGATCTACAAGCTCACATCTTGTTTTGAGTTTCTGCTATTTTCAAAAGATCTTCATAAATATTGAATGAATATTTCTATAGACATGATAACTTGTGAAATGGGACATTCTGCTAAAGAAGACAAAAAGTCAAAAGGGCTCAAAGCAATTTAAACTTTAATGTTCTGTTTTTGACAGGATACAATTCATTACATTCTTTTATTGAATTTTAAATGACTAAATGTGATCCATGATTATCATAATTCGTTTCATGAATTACAAAGCATTAAACGTGCAACAATTAAAGGCCAAACTAAATAAAATACCAAGTAAGCATGAATAAAGAAACAAAAGAACATGACCTTGCATGACCTTGCATGCTAGCACAATCCTAGCTTCTATGCTGTTGAATAAAATTCAGCAGTTCATCATTTGACCTTGCATGCTAGCACAAAGACTCAAAGACACTTTCAAAACTACAGGATTGGTAGAATTACATTCATGCAGTTAGTAACAAGATAGCCAGCTTGTTCAAGAGTCTTTCCTGAAGAAATCAGGTTACATTTATTAACCCCCCCATTTTTCTCTAAAAAAAAATCGTAAAATATAAATAAAAAGATGAAAACATTTAAATAGTTTTAGGTCACACAAACAACACGGAACCTTAGGTAAGTGCCCCATCTTGTGGCAAAACAGAGTTATTACACACACCACAGTGTACTGTACAGCAATACAGTAAACTAGCCTGATTTTAGACTCTGCGCTGGAGCTTGAAGCAGTCCACTCAGAGAGTGGGCGGGTCTATTGGCTGGAGCCAGGCAAACGGTAAACTTATGTCAGTTTAATTCAACACATAGCTACATTCTAGACGTGTTTAAAACAACGAGATATATGCCTATATTGTTTAACACGTTACGCCAGAGGTTTGTGTAAGTTGTTGTTGTCATAGCAACCGCATTGCATCGTGGGATAAATACAGGTAATTTCAGAATGTAATCAATTTTTTCACCTTCTATTGAGTAATGATGAGTAGCCAAGTTGTTGACATTTGTCATTTGTAACTACTAGTGGTGTATCCGTGTAGGCCTATGTTGGGATCGCAGCTGCCACCTCACAGTGTTTGTTTACATTCGTTTTGGACTTGGAAACTGCTGTTTCGTTGCGTCGCGCTGCGCGTTACTACGGTTGCTATGGCTACGCGTGTAACCAAACACCATGTATGGTCATCATCAACAATCAGAACTTGTCACAGATTGTGACGTGGCAGAATTCGGCCCTATAAAAGGAGATCACAGCCACACAGGTAACAGTGATCACTTGTGTCACAGACATTGGTGTGTCTTTGTGCGTTTCTTATGAACACAGTCAAGATGTCCCGACTCAGAGATAGTCCTTCATGCAGCGAATCAGACAACAAATCCACCTGTACAGCAGATGAATATGACTCCATGGGTTCATCTGGAGACGGCAGCAGCAAGAGGAGGATGAGAGGAGGGGTGAAGAAGCGTGAGGCAGGGCAGAAGAAGTCTGTCCCACTGCAAAAACCCAAGGAGAAGAAGTCACGTGGCCGTGTGAAGATAGACATTGAATTCATCAAGGACACGGTGAGGCGACACCAGACCTTCTGCAAGCGTAGGATCAATATGATGAAAAAGGGCAAGGAGCTCTCCATGCTGACGGGAACCCAGGTCCTCTTGCTGGTGGCCAGCGAAACAGGATTCCTCTATGAGTTTGCCTCTGACAAGTTCCAGCCCGTGATCTCTGGTGAGGCGGGCAAAGCCCTGATTCAGTCATGCCTCAACACTCAACTGCGACCCCCACGGCAAAGACGTGGCTGTCCACGAGATAATGATGATGAAGACCTGCCCACGGATGTGAGCGCCTGTCCACGAGATGATGTTGATGAAGACCTGCCCACGGATGTGAGCGCCTGTCCACAAGAAAATGATGATGAAGACCTGCCCACGGATGTGAGCGCCTGTCCACGAGATAATGATGATGAAGACATGCCCACGGATGTGAACGCCTGTCCACGAGATGATGTTGATGATGATGAAGTCGCACCAACGGATTGGAGCGCCTGTCCTGGCTGTCCAGATGAAGACGAGCCCACGGATGTGACCACCTGTCCACAAGATGATGATGATGATGATAAAGTCACACCCACGGATGTGAGCGCCTTTCCCCAAGATAATGATGATGAAGACGCACCAACGGATTGGAGCGCCTTTCCTGGCTGTCCAGATGAAGACGAGCCCACGGATATGAGCACCTGTCCACGAGATGATGATGATGATGATGATGATGAAATGACGTACAACATGTCCGAGTGGGCGCAGACCTGTTCCCAGTTCGATCACATCAAAGAGGAATTGATGGAATTTGCGCTGAGCATCTGCGCTGCTGACTGAAAAGTTTAAGTTCACAGGTCACAGCCACATGTATCAGTGTACATTGTGCAAGCGACGGAACATCAAGCATCTTGTGTGACAACCTTTGTTGTCATTGGCTTCTCTCAACATGGAGATAACAAAATAAAAAATAAAAATCTGAAAAAAGTAGGTCCTCTTAAACCAAAGGCCCTTTTAAGGGCCACTTCCTCTCCTCTTGCTGTGACCTTGCCGTGGTGGAGAGGCTTGAGTGATTCAGTGATCCTGGGTCCTATTATGCCAGTGGGAGTTCAAACTCTGGACATGCAGGGTTGTTGAACTACACCGGATTGGTCACAGGTGAAGAGTCCAGACAAACAGCAGCAAAGTGTCTCTTTCTTTCTTTAATTAACCGAGGGTGTCTTCTTGCTACTGCTACACGTTGCTTGAAAGATTAGAAGCAGTCTCCTGGTCTGAGCCGATGGTTAACCCTAACCCTAACCCGCAGTGGTTAGTTTAAGGACACAAACCACATGGGCTCAAATGAATGACGTTGAACCCGGTTCGATCCCGTTCAGGTTGAACCATTAAGCCTATGTCACTCCCCCTACACACTGTTTATTTTTATTTTTATAGTCTCCACCAGCCGAAGGCTGAGGGGAGAGTATGTTTTCCCCTCCGTCCGTGTGTCCGTCCGTCCGTGCGTGCGTCCGTCCGTCCGTGCGTCCGTGCGTCCTCGCAGTTTGTGAGCGCCTAATCTCAGTCGCCGTTGGCCCGGACGCTGCCAAAGTGAGCACACACACTCCCTGGATGCCAATCTAGAACCTCTGCCCTAAATTTTTCAAATGGGCCTTTTCTAGCGCCACCTAGTGGCCGATGTTCGCAAAACACATTTCTGTGCACTACTCTTACAGATTTTGGCCAAAAATCCTACAAATCGGTAGGCAGTATCTCGACAGTCATGTGATCGACACGGATCTGTCCGATTTTGCATATTCCATCCTGATTGGCTAAGATTGGCTTCCAAAGTTTGTAGGATTGAGCCGTTTGGAACAAAATGCCTCAAATCCCAAACGCAAAGTGCAATCATCATGAAATCGCGCACACACGTTCCCACTAGGTCGAGGAAGAAATGCCACTTAAAATTTTTGAAATCAGCCTCATGGTGGCGCTATAACAGCCCGATTTGTGGTTTTACCTATAACTCCACCGATCAGTTTCAAACTTTGTAAGCGCACTCCCTAGAGGCTAAGGATAAACCTTTGCCCTGCATTCTTCACATCAGCCTTTTATAGCGCCACCTTTGGCCTGACTTATGTAAAACACATTTTTGGATATTACTCCTTGAGATTTTATCCAAAAATCATGCAAATCGGTACACAGTATCTCTATAGTCATGTGATCAAGTCCAATCCGTCTGATATTTCACATTCCATCCTGATTGGCTAATATTAGCTTCCAAAGTTTGCAGGATTGCTCCGTTTTTGAACAAAATGCCTCAAATCATCAACGCAGCTTGCGATTACCGTGACATTTGCCACACATATTCCCACTAGGTCAAGGAACAAATGCTACCTTTTTAACATTGTCCTGTTATAGCGCCACCAGCAGGTCGACTTTAGAAAAACACATTTTTGGAACACAATGCTTGAAATCATGCATGCAGCGTCCGATTGCCATGAAAGATCTAAGGTGAAGAACATATGCCACCCTTTTTACATTGGCCTATTATACAGTAGCACCACCAGGACGCACGGCCTGGTGGAGACCTGTGCTCGGAAGAGCACTGCTTCTAGTTATTACTTAATTTTATAGGTAATACAAATATTCTTTTCTCAGTTGCCACAACTTGGATTGTTATTACAAAACATACATTAACCACTTCAGCCCTATTTGGTAACCAATAGAATGTACAGAGACGGTGTACTAGAGTAAAGTGTAGTGCCCCAATATGTCATACATATTCTGAAGAAAATCGGGAGACTTGTATTGTATTTATAATATCTAAAGTTCTAAACAATTATTTCTTATAATTAATTAAAACAATTAAGCCCGGATCAGAGTCTACGGTGGAGACCTATCCACCGCAAATTTGAGGTGGAAAGCTTTCCACCTCAAGTCAGAAAATAAGTGCAGGCCATCATAGTCACGGCCCACGGTGAAGTCCTTTACCCCGTCTAGACCGGTTCAGGTCGACCAATCAGTGAACGGGGTGTAGAGCCTGCCTGTCTGATAGTAAAAACAGAGAGATGTGTTGGGACTCACGGTGGAAAGCTCTCCACCGTGAGGAATGATGTAACATTGTAGTTTCATGACTCAAAAAGACTACACCGCGGTGTAAAGCCTTCCACCGCGGACCCGACTATGATCCGGGCTTTAGTTGGATTATCTGTTGCAGCCCTAGCACAGATCAATGATTTCTTAATGAGTGGTGTTGTGCTCCTGACTCCTCAGACGTTTGGGAATGCTGTGCTGGGTCCATTCAAGTGGATCATTCCTGTATCAGTAGCCATGTCCTGCTATGGGTGGACTCAATGCTTCCATCATCGCTGCCTCAAGGTACACACACATTACAATCACTATACAGTGGTATAAAAAAGTACTCACATTTTGTCCTTAAGTAAAAGCAGCAATACCACAATGTAGAAATACTCTGTTGCAAATAAAAGTCCGGTATTCAAAATGTACTTGAGTAAAAGTACAAAAAGTACCGGTTTTCACATAAAAATATACTTAAAGTAAACGTATTCATTCAGTAGAATGTCCCATTTCACAAGTTTCCAAATGTATCCACCTGTTTCTGCGGGAATTTACTGCAGAATTATGTGTGGAACACATCCGGAGAACAGCTGACATACAAGCTCACGTTGCGTCGCAGTTGCAACGATTGTGAGCTTGTAGATCACGCTTGGCTGCGACGCCGGAACTGCCGCACACCTTGGGTGGGACGTTGGAAACTTGTGGATAAAAATGCTTTGAAAATAACAGAAGTGGTGACAATGAACTGATGATCATTGATTCTTCCTAAAATCCATCCTTGATTGTTTGAACCACGTTGTGCCCCCAGACTGTTTTTCGTTGGAGCCAGAGAAGGCCATCTCCCAAACAGCCTGAGTCTAATCCACTTGGAACGTTACACACCCATTCCTGCTCTGCTGTTCAATGTAAGAACCATCATCACAGTATTTACACACCCATAACCATATTGTTGCTGTAAGCCAGAAACCTCTTATCTGCATATTTTAACTTTTAGTTTTTTCTTTCTCGTAAATTTACACTGTACTTGATCATACTACAGTGTCACACAAAAGCATTAAAAGTGGCAAATCTGCAAGCTCGAAAGCTTATCGATCTGCCACAATCTGGACAATTGAGGTAAACTTTCCATCCAACAGAGACAATATATCACTAGTAAGACGCCAATTCTTGGCCATCTGGCCAGTGATGTAGTTACCCATATATGGAGGCCACATTGGCCACATACCACACTAACAGAATCCATATATGGCCAAGACACATGGCCAAGATAGCCCATATCTGTGTGTGGCTGGTTCTACAGACAGGGATCTGTTAGGCTTTAGTCTCTTGTTAATACTTTTCATCAGTTCGAAAATTGTGAACTTGTATCCATATATGGGCATAAAAGGGTATGATGTCAGATGTCATAGACGTCATAGGACTTTCACATAACGAATAACTGAGTAAGCATGTTCGGGCTCTCACAGCATATCTCTATATACTAGGCCTGTCCTCTAAAAATCGACGAATCGACGCGTCGTTTTAAGCCCCGCGAATCGACGCCAATTGTTTGAGTCGAGGCGAAAATATATATATTTTTTATATCACCAGTTAGCCTACTACTGGACTGGTGTCATGTACTTCCAATGAGAAGTAGCAATTGGCGAACAGTTATTTATTGTCTCGCACCAGCGTAGGGGTGAAAGTGAGACAGAACGGCCAGAACGGTTCAGAACCGCCGCTTCGTTAAAACATTCGGAGCCGGGATTAAGAGGAGGAAGCACGCTGTCAAAATCCCATATTAAATAACCTCCTGCCACAGCACAAACGCACGTCCACGAAGTAAACAATCTTCTTAAGTCAAATTAACATACACAAGTGTAGGCTACAAGTTACATTTTCTAATTAAAGTGCTTCTGAATTGTTCCAGTGTTGTAATCCATGATGAATGATTGTGTTTCGCTGTGTTTGCGTCCATGACATGTCCATACTGCTGGCTCTAGCGGGAGCTGTGCCTCCACCTTTTTATGATCCGTTTCTGAAATGAATCCGTTCTCGACACTGACTCATTACTCTGTCAGTGCTCTGTGTCCCGCGACTGCGGACTGGATCCCATCGTTCATTTAAAAGAGCTGTTCAAGAGAGCGGAATCGTTCGCGAATGTCTCATCTACTGCACGCTGCCGAGAGACGGGGCAGAGTTGAAACAGCGGAGATGTTTTATTTGTTTTAACGGTGTGTTATAACTCTATGTTTGTACACTGCTATGCAGATAACATTTGTGCTCGCGCACCGATATCACCGAAAACACTGTGTATTCAATTCATCTCTTAATGTATTATTGTATTATGTTGACGTGGTTTAAAGCAACACTTTTTTTTTTTTTTTTTTTTATACAAAGCAGACTATAAAACGATTCGTCGACGCGTCAGATTAACCCCCGCGACTCGAATCGACTTCATAAATCCTGAGTCGAGGACAGCCCTACTATATACACTACATGGATCTCCATATATGGGTACCAGGGGTCATCATGGGACTTCATTCCCATATGAAGTCCTGTTAGATAAGGCCCTAATATTGATGACATGAGGGAACTCCATATGTGGGCATAAAAGGGATTCTGTGTGACATCACAGTGAAGCCAGAGTGTGATGTCAGAGCGGCAAACCCATTCTGTTAGAGTGGTTTCCCTGAAAACACAGTGACATGAGCATGATGTCAGAATGACAAACCCATAGAACCACAGTGTCGGGCGTGACAGAGATACATACATACATACGGACAAGCTGTGACCGTTTCCATACTAATTGCGGTCGCAATTATTTTATATGATACAGTATCATCATACATAGCCTATGTTATCATAGCCTATATGTCCTGATGTTGCACCATTCTTAAGTTGACAGCGATGACGCAATAGCCTAACTAGTCTCTGTCTAGTCTGTCTGACCAATGCACAATGTACAATATGTATCTTGCATATCACCGCATTATCTAGAAATTCCCTAACACAAACAACCAAATAAAAACACAATAATAAATAGTAATATAGACAGTTAAGAACATCATACCTATACTGTAGTCTTGCTTGGATCAGCATTGCGCTCCTTGTGTGTGAATAGATTTGTTTTAACACGTTTGCATATTAATAAGCTCAACACATTTCAACTCTTTTGTGGGCTTTAAGATCAACTACTTTCACTGTTCTTGTAAATCACATGTTGTGCAAAGTGTAAAATAATGTGGTTAATTGATTTGTTGAGGTATTAAAAGAAACAATTGTTTTTAACATTGTTGCTGTAGGTCAGAAACCGCTGCCACCATCTGTAACTTATTTCTTTTGTAACTTAACGCCCTACTTGATCATACTAGAGCGTCACACAAAAGCTCAAAATGTGTCGCTGCGCATGTCATACTGTAGGTGAAGAATAGAACCACTGTCACTGTGTAGCCAACATTGTGTATTATTTGTGGTATGCTTATCTGGGCTCAAGTAAATACATTATTACATTAATTTGTCACCACAAATCTTGGACTTTATATACAAATCTAGTGGTGAAATGAGGCAGTAGGCTACAAAATGTATGAGACGGTGAACGTGGTTTATTTAGTAGCAACTCCTCATACAAATATTCATGCAGTCCCCATGTGTCATAATACAATGTCACCACTAGATGTCTCTATACAACAGTTCTATCATACTACAGGAGAACTTGGTTCTGTGTTGAGAATGTGTGACCTACCATGTGCCATCAACAACCAGTTGACCAGGGGCCTTTCACAAGCAGAAAGGACAAGTAGTCCAGAGCTCGCCGGCCCTGCTTTAGTGAGCTTTGCTGAGAAACAGATGAAGCAGGGATCCCCCACAATACACTGTATAAACATGTTCATAGATTTCACAGATAGCTTCATAGACTTGTTTGACACCACTATCAGTGTTGTGTAAACTTTTATTTGTTTGTTTGTTTACACATTATATTTCTATGCTTGTTGGATTCATTTTAATGAGTATATTTTGACATTTAACCACTTAACACTCGATACTTTGTTCAGGTACACATTAAAGTGTATTACCCCCTCAGGCCGGGTACACAAATGACCCTGACGGCACACACCAAGCAGTGTGATGTCATACTGATGCGGAGATATGAGCAGGGCAAAGGTGTGACGTGTGACGTGTGACCGACGGACGGACGGCCGGTGGAGGCTTTGATACTAAACTGTATGAAGTACAGTATTTTTTGAAAAAATATTTTAAAATTTTCAATGAAAGCCAAAGGTGTAAGCTATCAAATAGTTTTGGAATTTAGTTTCTAACTGCTACAGAGGCTGAGTAATACGTTTTCCAGAAAAACAGCGGGACATTTTCAAATCGGACTTAGGTCTTTATTAAGGCTTTATTCAAATCGGACTTAGGCCTAAATGGGTTAAGTTGACCATTATTGGCTATGCACTTGGTCTGCTCTTTTTTCATCTACACCAAACGTCTTTGACGACATTCTACAAGCTCACGACGCCTCACAGCAGGTATAAACTGTATTGTTTCCTCTGGAGATGGACGTATAATCATTCACTTTCTATTGTTGTTGACTCATTTTCTATGAATGAATTGTGTTCTACAGTTTAACAGTTTGGGCCTCTTATTGCTCCGGGCCCAGAGGTAGTTTCTAGTTACATTATACTGTACTGTATCTCTCTATGTGGATCAGGCAGAACACATTATACTGTATGTCTGACCTTTGTGCCCCTGGCCAGGCATGCACATTTAGGGATCCAGTTGCTGATCCAGTAGCTGTATTCTAGTTTATTGTGCACTTTTACTTTAACTCTTTACTTCCCATACGTAAATGTATGGTCTGTTTGGTCAAATATCTGGAAGGCATAGGACTCAATTATTTTCCAAGCATCACTGCTGGAGGAGCTGGAGGTTACCACTTAATTTCAGGCCGGGAACACTTTTTAGTGTAGTACAGTACATGTACAGTATATGCAGCAACATATGTTTTTGTAATATTTGAATAATATTTGATGTTTTCCAGAAAACCTAGGTCAGGCCTAAATAGTGAGTGGCTTAAGTGATTATCAGAGCCTTTTCAAACATGACAAAATAAAATGTTAATAGTGATACACACAATTTTAATTTAAGAAATATAGGCATATGGTTGCTTTGCAAGCTAGTTAGCTAGAACCAGCTAAAGTTAGACATCCCTCAATCTGGTCTTCTCACTAGCTCGTCATGGCACAGCATCCTATTTAATATTAGCAAAAGAGAGCTGCGTGGATCTTATGGCAGTGTGCGTTGTACCATCATTATCACAAATTCTAGTTAGCAAAACACTGAATTCCATTTCATATCATTTCATTTTCGTATACCTCTAAATAAAAACTCATCCCTGTCCTCAGTGAGGAGGTTGATAGTGGAGGAGGTAGGTTATTTTAGGGTGAGATTTATAGTGATGTCAAGGAAGCAGAGCAGATTAGCAATGGAGCAAACTCTGCTGCTGTATGTGATGTCTGCACAGTTTCATGTACTCATGCTGCTTACTTTACATTGTGTTTGGAAATGCAGCTATTACCATGTTGCAGGTCCATTTATTAGTCTGTAAATATATGCCCAAATAAGAGGTTTTGGAGAAGCAGAGAAAAGTTAGGAAATTGTCATGACCAATGACAGCAGAGTTGAAGCAAGTGTAATTTTCATTCACCATAAAAGTATAAATAAATTACATAAACATATATTTACCCATAATATAAAGATTACAGATAAAGAATACCCAGATATAGTGGAGTTTTAAAAGAATCCCCCAGTCTTTGAATTTAAGTAGCCTATTAAGGTTGTTGCACACTCTTGCGTTATTTGGCGCGAATTTCGGAGCACGTAAATAAAGAAATCAACCTCACGTTATGTCAATCACGTTTGCACACTGCCACCCGTTTAGTATTTAATTTCGGACCACTGGGTCCCTTGCTCTCTCTCTCTCTCTCTCTCTCTCTCTCTCTCTTTCTCTCTCTCTCTCTCTCTCTCCTTGCCCAGAAAAACGCATTTCGCAACGAAAATACACAGCATTGTGCAACCAGCTTTAAGGTCAAGTAATACAATAAACACTATAATTGCAGGCATTTTAGGGAGGAAGGATCATGCTCTGGAAAAACTATTCAGAGGATCTTATTACAAAATGCACTGACGCACTTTGGACATTAAACATAATGTGTGTACTACACAAAACGTAAGACATTGTTTAAAACATTTGTTTATTAACTAGCTAAATAAACATCAAATGAACAGTGGTTAGCACTTCGCCTCACAGTTGGAAGGTCCTGGGTTTGATTCCCACCGGGGGAAGCTGTGGGCGCTGGGGGCGTGTTCCTCCACCCGCGTCATCAGCGCCCACACCCTAGGTGGGGTTGGCGATGGGGCCTCTCTGTGGTGAGTTTGCATGTTCTCCCCGTGTCTCCTTGGGCATAGGCCCTCACACAAAAACATGCAGTAGTCCTGGTTTCTATGGGTGTGAGAGCAAAGTAGTTTATTGCAAAAAGGCATTGATTTTAATTGGGGTAATTTTTTACCCCACTCATGGAAGAGTGGGGTAGTGATACAAAAACTGCAATTTCTTAAAATTAATGAAAGAATAAATAAAAATGCAAATGGCCTCATGTCACAAACATGTTTTATGCGGAATACCTGGAATATGAAGATATTAACACTTTTACTTTTAAAGATTTTGAAGAATAACAACCCCTGGGGTCATGTTTGACCCCACTTATGCATCTAAGGGTTAAGGCAGAGATAGCTTAATTGGCGTGGGTTAAGGTTAAAAAGGAGGTTACATATTATGAAACATCATAAAGGGTACATTGGTTAAAGGACAACTTTAGTTTTTTTTACAACAAGGGTTCATATTTTAGACTAGAGTCATTAAAGAATATAAAAGATGAGTGTTAAAACTATTTCATTTACTTCTTTCTATTGTTTTAGAGATTCTTATTTCAGTGGTTGGGGGCATGCGTTCAAGTGGCTAAATATGTCCTTTTACACAGAATAAGCCCATTCCCAAGATACAACGCAACCTCATGGTTGGATGTGACTTATGGGGGCTAGAAGTGTTACTGTAAATAGCAATAAAGAAACTGCTGGCTTATTGTGTCTAAAAAGACATATTTAGCCACTTGTACGCATGCCCCCATGCGTACGCATGCCCCAGATTTTAGCACGGTAAACGCGATAAAACAATGGAACGAAGCAAATGAAAACATTTTAACACTCACTTTTTCTTTTCTCTAATTACAATCTTAAATATGAACCCTTGTTGTAAAAAAACAAAGTTGTCCTTTAAACCTTCTGTGTAAATGCTTGCTGTATAAGTTGAATAGGAGATGGAGCGACGTAGATAGAGAGATACCTTTATTATCCCAAGGGGGAAATTCAGTATGTGTGTTGGAGTCACATACGTCATTCATGGTGACAAACGCTCCCCCCCGGTTATCTTGAGGAGAGTGAGGCTCGCTGGTGAAGCACAAAGGACAGTGCTTGGAGGCAAGAGAGAGACGGCTGCCTACCTTCTGTATCGTTCTCCCCCTCTGCGTGTGTGTGTGTGTGTGTGTGTGTGTGTGTGTGTGTGTGTGTGTGTGTGTGTGTGTGTGTGTGTGTGTGTGTGTGTGTGTGTGTGTGTGTGTGTGTGTGTGCACCCCCTCCACTCCCAACAGCACCTTTGATATCTCTATCTCTCTCCTCTATAGTCACTGTCGTCCAGTCAGACTTTTTGACTGGACAACAGTGACTAAATCTGACCCTCTAATTGACACAATGCTTTGTGAACTCTGTTGAGTTGATCTTCTTGAAGGTGATCTTCCCAGGTGGGCGAGGTTTGAAGGTTTAGGCATAGTTTCTGTGAGATTAATGTTAGGCTTAAGGTTAGGTTAAGAGCTTAGGGTTACCACCCCCACCTGGGCAAAACACCATGGAAAGAGGAACTTGCAGATCAGCTTCACTATTTATGCACTACACTACAGCATTGTACAACAATGTATAAAATAATGCTTACTGTAAGTGGGTAATCGATTTGTTGACATAATTATTAAAAAAAAGAATGTAAAAAAACACACTTCTAAATTATTAGATAAGTAATCGATACAATAGTTGCTAACAACTTAAATGATAATGCAGCCCTATTAAATATTGGTGTAATGTGCAGGTGCTGCTCTCTGTGTACTGTAAGTAAATGTCATATAGTAATAATGATAATAATATGATGGTGAAGATAATAATTATATAATGATGATGAAGAAGAAGAATGAAGATGATGATGATGATGATGATCATAAATTCATAATACACTTTGACAGTTGTTTTGGGGTGTATTCGTCACAGTATTTTGCACTTCTTACGTGAAATTCATTTAACCTATCTTAACTATTGGAAGCAAAGGGGAAGTGCGGTGCCATTAATACAGCATCCGTGAATTGGACATTTACAGTGGGCTTTTTTACAATCCAAGAAGCAATAACATCTGTAGAGTTACGTTTAGGAATACCTGGTTGCGACCCTTCCAAGGTTGCTGGATTTTACCCGTGGCGAGCGTGTTTTGGGGCGAGCATTCTTGTATTAAGTGTGCACAACTGCCTCTGTGTGCGTGCGTGCGTGCGCGTATGTGCATGCACGCGTGCCTATGTGCGAATGTGTCTATAGGCAGACAGGCCTAGGTTTATGACTGTCATAACTGTTTAAGTCTGCATAAGAGACGTGGGAGATTCTATTTTGAACATTTCTCTCAAATTAACATGTTTTAATTTAGGTCATAAAAAGGATCAAGCTAAATACACGCTATCTTATCAGATTATGTGTTAGTTCCTTATCTGAATGTGGAAGAACAAAGAGAATCAGACATCATTTCTTCTCCTGCATCAGTGCATGTGCGTTTTGTATTGATGTAATGTGGCCTTACGTACAAGCAATTAAGTTAAATGGAAGGAGTAGGTTAAAATGGCCTTAAGGCAGAGATAGCCTAATTGACGTGGGTTAAGGTTAAAATGGAGGTTACATATTATGAAACATCATAAAGGGTACATTGGTTAAAGGACAACTTTAGTTTTTTTACAACAAGGGTTCATATTTTAGATTGTCATTAAAGAATATAAAAGATGAGTGTTAAAACTATTTCATTTACTTCTTTCTATTGTTTTAGAGATTCTTATTTCAGTGGTTGGGGGCATGCGTTCAAGTGGCTAAATATGTCCTTTTACACAGAATAAGCCCATTCCCAAGATACAACGCAACCTCATGGTTGGATGTGACTTATGGGGGCTAGAAGTGTTACTGTAAATAGCAATAAAGAAACTGCTGGCTTATTGTGTCTAAAAAGACATATTTAGCCACTTGTACGCATGCTCCCATGCGTACGCATGCCCCACATTTTAGCACGGTAAACGCGATAAAACAATGGAACGAAGCAAATGAAAACATTTTAACACTCACTTTTTCTTTTCTCTAATTACAATCTAAAATATGAACCCTTGTTGTAAAAAAACAAAGTTGTCCTTTAAACTTTCTGTGTAAATGCTTGCTGTATAAGTTGAATAGGAGATGGAGCGACGTAGATAGAGAGATACCTTTATTATCCCAAGGGGGAAATTCAGTATGTGTGTTGGAGTCACATACGTCATTCATGGTGACAAACGCTCCCCCCCGGTTATCTTGAGGAGAGTGAGGCTCGCTGGTGAAGCACAAAGGACAGTGCTTGGAGGCAAGAGAGAGACGGCTGCCTACCTTCTGTGTCGTTCTCCCCCTCTGTGTGTGTGTGTGTGTGTGTGTGTGTGTGTGTGTGTGTGTGTGTGTGTGTGTGTGTGTGTGTGTGTGTGCACCCCCTCCACTCCCAACAGCACCTTTGATATCTCTATCTCTCTCCTCTATAGTCACTGTCGTCCAGTCAGACTTTTTGACTGGACAACAGTGACTAAATCTGACCCTCTAATTGACACAATGCTTTGTGAACTCTTTTTAAGGTGATCTTCCCAGGTGGGCGAGGTTTGAAGGTTTTAGGCATAGTTTCTGTGAGATTAATGTTAGGCTTAAAGTTAGGTTAAGAGATTAGGGTTACCACCCCCACCTGGGCAAAACACCAGGGAAAGAGGAACTTGCAGATCAGCTTCACTATGTATGCACTACACTACAGCATTGTACAACAATGTATAAAATAATGCTTACTGTAAGTGGGTAATCGATTTGTTGACATAATTATAAAAAAAAAGAATGTAAAAAAACACACTTCTAAATTATTAGATAAGTAATCGATACAATAGTTGCTAACAACTTAAATGATAATGCAGCCCTAAGATATATTGGTGTAATGTGCAGGTGCTGCTCTCTGTGTACTGTAGGTAAATGTCATATAGTAACTAGAAGCAGTGCTCTTCCGAGCACAGGTCTCCACCAGGCCGTGCGTCCTGGTGGTGCTACTGTATAATAGGCCAATGTAAAAAGGGTGGCATATGTTCTTCACCTTAGATCTTTCATGGCAATCTGATGCTGCATGCATGATTTGAAGCATTGTGTTCCAAAAATGAGTTTTGCTAAAGTCTACCTGCTGGTGGCGCTATAACAGGCCAATGTGAAAAAGGTAGCATTTGTTCCTTGACCTAGTGGGAATATGTGTGGCAAATTTCACGGTAATCGCAAGCTGCGTTGATGATTTGAGGCATTTTGTTCAAAAACGGAGCAATCCTGCAAGCTTTGGAAGCCAATATTAGCCAATCAGGATGGAATATGAAATACAGACGGATCGGACTTGATCACATGACTATAGAGATACTGTGTACCGATTTGCGTGATTTTTGGATAAAATCTCAAGGAGTAATATCCAAAAATGTGTTTTACATAAGTCGGCCCAAAGGTGGCGCTATAAAAGGCTGATGTGAAAAATGCAGGGTAAAGGTTTATCCTTAGCCTCTAGGGAGTGCGCTTACAAAGTTTGAAACTGAGCGGTGGAGTTATAGGTAAAACCACAAATCGGCCTGTTATAGCGCCACCATGAGGCTGATTAAAAAAGATTTAAGTGGTATTTCTTCCTCGGCCTCGTGGGAACGTGTGTGCGCGATTTCATGATAATTGCACTTTGCGTTTGTGATTTGAGGCATTTTGTCCAAAACGGCTCAATCCTACAAACTTTGGAAGCCAATCTTAGCCAATCAGGATGGAATATACAAAATCGGACAGATCCGTGTCGATCACATGACTGTCGAGATACTGCCTACCGATTTGTAGGATTTTTGGACAAAATCTGTAAGAGTAGTGCACAGAAATGTGTTTTGCAAACATCGGCCACTAGGTGGCGCTAGAAAAGGCCCATTTGAAAAATTTAGGGCAGAGGTTCTAGATTGGCATCCAGGGAATGTGTGTGCTCACTTTGGCAGCGACCGGGCCAACGGCGACTGAGATTAGCTGCACACAAACTGCGAGGACGCACACACGGACACACGGACGGACGGACGGACGGACGGACGGACGGACGGACGGACGGACGGAGGGGAAAACATACTCTCCCCCATGCCTTCGGCTGGTGGAGACAATAATGATAATAATATGATGGTGAAGATAATAATGATATAATGATGATGAAGAAGAAGAATGAAGAAAAAGGATCAAGCTAAATACACGCTATTTTATCAGATTATGTGTTAGTTCCTTATCTGAATGTGGAAGAACAAAGAGAATCAGACATCATATCTTCTCCTGCATGTGCGTTTTGTATTGATGTAATGTGGCCTTACGTACAAGCAATCTATACTATAATTTTGCGAATGTCTGAGTGAGTGTCTGTCTGAGTGTCTGTCACAGCGTTTCTCCTCAGTGGCTGGAGCAATTGATCTGAAATCGCATCACCATTAGCATATGAACACACCTGACATAACTGTGAAGCCCGTTTGTCACTTTCACAAATCATATGCTGTATATTAGCATTTTTATGGTGTAACTACTATCTATTCTGCATCTAGCATGAGGCATATCTATTCTGCATCTAGCATGGGGCAACATGTTTAACCAGCTCTGTGTGTGTGTGTGTGTGCGTGCGTGCGTGCGTGCGTGCGTGCGTGCGTGTGTGTGTGTGTGTGTGCGTGTGTGTGTGTGTGTGTGTGTGTGTGTGTGTGTGTGTGTGTGCGTGTGTGCGTGTGTGTGTGTGTGTGTGTGTGTGTGTGTGTGTGGGCGGGGGGGGGGAGGGTGTTGGCTGGCCCTCTTTCAGATGTTGTCATGTAGATCGGTACACAGTATCTCTGTAGCCTTTAAACAAAACGGGTATTTCTTACATTGATGCTCCTACATATTATCATGCAAGCACCAGAAAGTTACTTTCCATCCCTCATATACTGTGTGCACAGTGCACACCCCATAACCCACACACTGCACATCATTTCGGAGCTCATATCTTTGAACGGGTAAGGACTAGTTAAGTTAAATGGAAGGAGTAGGTTAAAATGGCCTTAAGGCAGAGATAGCCTAATTGACGTGGGTTAAGGTTAAAAAGGAGGTTACATATTATCAGAGCCGTTTCTGGCCCCATGGGGGCCCTAAGCACGATTATTTTTTGGGGGCCTTGGTGCGTGGTATGTGAAAAATTTGGGCTGTTTGAAGGTAGAATTAGAGGAATATTAACATTAGGATTAGACTGTTGTAATGTCCAGTGGCGTAGGGTAGTTATGACAGTTACAGGGGTGTAGTGTAAGTTTAAGAGTTGTTATCTAAACAAAACAGCTTCTTTCTTAAAAATGCAAAATCCTACTGACTAATATTGGATCACTGCATGTAAGCCAATTCTAATAAAACAGTTTGCTCATCTTCAGAGTAAATAAGATGTAAACAAAACATTATTTATTGAATATAATGTGAACATTATACCTCACACCTCACAATCTCACATTCACAATTAAGAACCAGCAGCAGCAGCAGCTGCAGCACCAACAACAAACAAACTGGACCTAAAAATACAACCAAACAAAATCACAACTGTAGTCGCTAACTGCAGCGAGTCAGACGAGACAGGCAGCAAGTGATGATGAGAAAGGTCAGATTACACAACAAACGCCAGCATGCAACAACGTGGATGAGAAACAACACACAGTGCAAGTTGAACCTTTATTTACCTGATTGCTGCTGCCGCAGTTCTGTTTGACGCTTTTTCTTCTTTTTCTTATCGTGTCCAGATGGATACACACGCTTCATTATTCAAGTGTAAAAGTTAAACGCTAAAACCTAAAACAAACAAACTGTCACGTCACAGCTGTGAGACGCTGCCTGCTGCACTGCACTCAGAAGGAGGGGCGGGTTCCCAAAGAGTGTACAAGACAAGCACAGTGTTGTGACACAGTGACAGCCAATCAGAAGACTCTCTGATCAGAGATGTCTGAATCAGGAAAGATGGCAGTAGACTGCCTGCGCTACACTCAGTGCGCTTTGCGCTGTTTCTGATCAAGGTTGGTACATTCTTTTCAGCATCGTGGGGGGCCTTTTCACTGCGGGGGCCCTACGCAGAGTGCGTAGTCTGCCTATAGGGGGCGCCGGCGCTGCATATTATGAAACATCATAAAGGGTACATTGGTTAAAGGACAACTTTAGTTTTTTTTACAACAAGGGTTCATATTTTAGAGTGTCATTAAAGAATAAAAAAGATGAGTGTTAAAACTATTTCATTTACTTCTTTCTATTGTTTTAGAGATTCTTATTTCAGTGGTTGGGGGCATGCGTTCAAGTGGCTAAATATGTCCTTTTACACAGAATAAGCCCATTCCCAAGATACAACGCAACCTCATGGTTGGATGTGACTTATGGGGGCTAGAAGTGTTACTGTAAATAGCAATAAAGAAACTGCTGGCTTATTGTGTCTAAGAAGACATATTCAGCCACTTGTACGCATGCCCCCATGCGTACGCATGCCCCACATTTTAGCACGGTAAACGCGATAAAACAATGGAACGAAGCAAATGAAAACATTTTAACACTCACTTTTTCTTTTCTCTAATTACAATCTAAAATATGAACCCTTGTTGTAAAAAAACAAAGTTGTCCTTTAAACTTTCTGTGTAAATGCTTGCTGTATAAGTTGAATAGGAGATGGAGCGACGTAGATAGAGAGATACCTTTATTATCCCAAGGGGGAAATTCAGTATGTGTGTTGGAGTCACATACGTCATTCATGGTGACAAACGCTCCCCCCCGGTTATCTTGAGGAGAGTGAGGCTCGCTGGTGAAGCACAAAGGACAGTGCTTGGAGGCAAGAGAGAGACGGCTGCCTACCTTCTGTATCGTTCTCCCCCTCTGCGTGTGTGTGTGTGTGTGTGTGTGTGTGTGTGTGTGTGTGTGTGTGTGTGTGTGTGTGTGTGTGTGTGTGTGTGTGTGTGTGTGTGTGTGTGTGTGCACCCCCTCCACTCCCAACAGCACCTTTGATATCTCTATCTCTCTCCTCTATAGTCACTGTCGTCCAGTCAGACTTTTTGACTGGACAACAGTGACTAAATCTGACCCTCTAATTGACACAATGCTTTGTGAACTCTTTTTAAGGTGATCTTCCCAGGTGGGCGAGGTTTGAAGGTTTAGGCATAGTTTCTGTGAGATTAATGTTAGGCTTAAGGTTAGGTTAAGAGCTTAGGGTTACCACCCCCACCTGGGCAAAACACCATGGAAAGAGGAACTTGCAGATCAGCTTCACTATTGATGCACTACACTACAGCATTGTACAACAATGTATAAAATAATGCTTACTGTAAGTGGGTAATCGATTTGTTGACATAATTATAAAAATCACACCCGTGTGAACTGAGCGGTGGTGTGTGTGTGTGTGTGTGTGTGTGTGTGTGTGTGTGTGTGTGTGTGTGTGTGTGTGTGTGTGTGTGTGTGTGTGTGTGTGTGTGTGTGTGTGTGTGTCTGGCCTGGCCTGAACAACAGCGCCCCTCCCTTAACATGTGTGGTCACAAAAGGTACTGTAGGCTACATACAGACACGCACGCACACACACACACACACACACACGGACGCATACACACACGGCCACGTATAGGAGACGGTGTAACCACCGCTCAAAAAAAAGAATGTAAAAAAACACTTCTAAATTATTAGATAAGTAATCGATACAATAGTTGCTAACAACTTAAATGATAATGCAGCCCTATCTATACTATAATTTTGCGAATGTCTGTCTGAGTGAGTGAGTGAGTGTCTGTCTGTATGAAACAGCGTTTCTCCTCGGTGGCTGGAGCAATTGATCTGAAATCGCATCACCATCAGCATATGAACACACCTGACATAACTGTGAAGCCCGTTTGTCACTTTCACAAATCCTATGCTGTATAATAGCATTTTTATGGTGTATCTATATCTATTTAGCCTACAGTACCTTTTGTGACCACACATGTTAAGGGAGGGGCGCTGTTGTTCAGGCCATGCACAATCACACACAAACCCACACACACACACACACACACACACACACACACGGGGGGGGGGGGGGGGGGGGAGTGTGTGTGTGTGTGCAGGCGGGCAGGCGGGCAGGTGGGCGGGGGGGGGGGGGGGGGGGGGGGGGGGGTTAGCCATTAAACGAAACGGGTATTTCTTACATTGATGCTCCTACTATCTACTATCTATTCTGCATCTAGCATGAGGCACATCTATTCTGCATCTAGCATGAGGCAACATGTTTAACCAGCTCTCTCTCTGTGTGTGTGTGTGTGTGTGTGTGTGTGTGTGTGTGTGTGTGTGTGTGTGTGCAGGCAGGCGGGTGTGTGCGCAGGCGGGCGGGCGGGTGGGCGGGGGGGGGGGGGGGGGTAGCCATTAAACGAAACGGGTATTTCTTACATTGATGCTCCTACATATTATCATGCAAGCACCAGTTAAAGTTACTTTCCATCCCTCATATACTGTATGCACAGTGCACATCCCATAACCCACACACTGCACATCATTTTGGAGCTCATATCTTTGAACGGGTAAGGGCTAGTTAAATATATTGGTGTAATGTGCAGGTGCTGCTCTCTGTGTACTGTAGGTAAATGTCATATAGTAACTAGAAGCAGTGCTCTTCCGAGCACAGGTCTCCACCAGGCCGTGCGTCCTGGTGGTGCTACTGTATAATAGGCCAATGTAAAAAGGGTGGCATATGTTCTTCACCTTAGATCTTTCATGGCAATCTGATGCTGCATGCATGATTTGAAGCATTGTGTTCCAAAAATGAGTTTTGCTAAAGTCTACCTGCTGGTGGCGCTATAACAGGCCAATGTGAAAAAGGTAGCATTTGTTCCTTGACCTAGTGGGAATATGTGTGGCAAATTTCACGGTAATCGCAAGCTGCGTTGATGATTTGAGGCATTTTGTTCAAAAACGGAGCAATCCTGCAAGCTTTGGAAGCCAATATTAGCCAATCAGGATGGAATATGAAATACAGACGGATCGGACTTGATCACATGACTATAGAGATACTGTGTACCGATTTGCGTGATTTTTGGATAAAATCTCAAGGAGTAATATCCAAAAATGTGTTTTACATAAGTCGGCCCAAAGGTGGCGCTATAAAAGGCTGATGTGAAAAATGCAGGGTAAAGGTTTATCCTTAGCCTCTAGGGAGTGCGCTTACAAAGTTTGAAACTGAGCGGTGGAGTTATAGGTAAAACCACAAATCGGCCTGTTATAGTGCCACCATGAGGCTGATTAAAAAAGATTTAAGTGGTATTTCTTCCTCGGCCTAGTGGGAACGTGTGTGCGCGATTTCATGATAATTGTCTCCACCAGCCGAAGGCTGAGGGGAGAGTATGTTTTCCCCTCCGTCCGTCCGTCCGTGCGTCCGTCCGTCCGTGTGTCCGTGTGTCCGTCCGTGTGTGTGTGTGTCCTCGCAGTTTGTGTGCAGCTAATCTCAGTCGCCGTTGGCCCGGTCGCTGCCAAAGTGAGCACACACATTCCCTGGATGCCAATCTAGAACCTCTGCCCTAAATTTTTCAAATGGGCTTTTTCTAGCGCCACCTAGTGGCCGATGTTCGCAAGACACATTTCTGTGCACTACTCTTACAGATTTTGTCCAAAAATCCTACAAATCGGTAGGCAGTATCTCGACAGTCATGTGATCGACACGGATCTGTCCGATTTTGCATATTCCATCCTGATTGGCTAAGATTGGCTTCCAAAGTTTGTGGGATTGAGCCGTTTTGAACAAAATGCCTCAAATCACAAACGCAAAGTGCAATTATCATGAAATCGCGCACACACGTTACCACTAGGCCGAGGAAGAAATGCCACTTAATTTTTTTTTAATCAGCCTCATGGTGGCGCTATAACAGCCCGATTTGTGGTTTTACCTATAACTCCACCGATCAGTTTCAAACTTTGTAAGCGCACTCCCTAGAGGCTAAGGATAAACCTTTGCCCTGCATTTTTCACATCAGCCTTTTATAGCGCCACCTTTGGGCTGACTTATGTAAAACACATTTTTGGATATTACTCCTTGAGATTTTATCCAAAAATCATGCAAATCGGTACACAGTATCTCTATAGTCATGTGATCAAGTCCGATCCGTCTGATATTTCACATTCCATCCTGATTGGCTAATATTAGCTTCCAAAGTTTGCAGGATTGCTCCGTTTTTGAACAAAATGCCTCAAATCAGCAACGCAGCTTGCGATTACCGTGACATTTGCCACACATATTCCCACTAGGTCAAGGAACAAATGCTACCTTTTTAACATTGTCCTGTTATAGCGCCACCAGCAGGTAGACTTTAGCAAAACTCATTTTTGGAACACAATGCTTGAAATCATGCATGCAGCGTCCGATTGCCATGAAAGATCTAAGGTGAAGAACATATGCCACCCTTTTTACATTGGCCTATTATACAGTAGCACCACCAGGACGCACGGCCTGGTGGAGACCTGTGCTCGGAAGAGCACTGCTTCTAGTTGCACTTTGCGTTTGTGATTTGAGGCATTTTGTCCAAAACGGCTCAATCCTACAAACTTTGGAAGCCAATCTTAGCCAATCAGGATGGAATATACAAAATCGGACAGATCCGTGTCGATCACATGACTGTCGAGATACTGCCTACCGATTTGTAGGATTTTTGGACAAAATCTGTAAGAGTAGTGCACAGAAATGTGTTTTGCGAACATCGGCCACTAGGTGGCGCTAGAAAAGGCCCATTTGAAAAATTTAGGGCAGAGGTTCTAGATTGGCATCCAGGGAATGTGTGTGCTCACTTTGGCAGCGACCGGGCCAACGGCGACTGAGATTAGCTGCACACAAACTGCGAGGACGCACGGACACACGGACACACGGACGGACGGACGGACGGACGGACGGACGGAGGGGAAAACATACTCTCACCCATGCCTTCGGCTGGTGGAGACATTAATGATAATAATATGATGGTGAAGATAATAATGATATAATGATGATGAAGAAGAAGAATGAAGATGACGATGATGATGATCATAAATTCATAATACACTTTGACAGTTGTTTTGGGGTGTATTCGTCACAGTATTTTGCACTTCTTACGTGAAATTCATTTAACCTATCTTAACTATTGGGAGCAATGGCGAAGTGCGGTGCCATTAATACAGCATCCGTGAATTGGACATTTACAGTGGGCTTTTTTACAATCCAAGAAGCAATAACATCTGTAGAGTTACGTTTAGGAATACCTGGTTGCGACCCTTCCAAGGTTGCTGGATTTTACCCGTGGCGAGCGTGTTTTGGGGCGAGCATTCTTGTATTAAGTGTGCACAACTGCCTCTGTGTGCGTGCGTGCGTGCGCGTATGTGCATGCACGCGTGCCTATGTGCGAATGTGTCTATAGGCAGACAGGCCTAGGTTTATGACTGTCATAACTGTTTAAGTCTGCATAAGAGACGTGGGAGATTCTATTTTGAACATTTCTCTCAAATTAACATGTTTTAATTTAGGTCATAAAAAGGATCAAGCTAAATACACGCTATCTTATCAGATTATGTGTTAGTTCCTTATCTGAATGTGGAAGAACAAAGAGAATCAGACATCATATCTTCTCCTGCATGTGCGTTTTGTATTGATGTAATGTGGCCTTAGGTACAAGCAATTAAGTTAAATGGAAGGAGTAGGTTAAAATGGCCTTAAGGCAGAGATAGCCTAATTGACGTGGGTTAAGGTTAAAAAGGAGGTTACATATTATGAAACATCATAAAGGGTACATTGGTTAAAGGACAACTTTATTTTTTTTTACAACAAGGGTTCATATTTTAGATTGTCATTAAAGAATATAAAAGATGAGTGTTAAAACTATTTCATTTACTTCTTTCTATTGTTTTAGAGATTCTTATTTCAGTGGTTGGGGCATGCGTTCAAGTGGCTAAATATGTCCTTTTACACAGAATAAGCCCATTCCCAAGATACACGCAACCTCATGGTTGGATGTGACTTATGGGGGCTAGAAGTGTTACTGTAAATAGCAATAAAGAAACTGCTGGCCTGGTCGTTCTCCCCTGGTCCTAAAAACATGTTTTAAAATGTTTAAACCTGAAAATCCACTCCATGGAGCTGTGGTCTCTTTCTTTTATGGGCCCTGTTGAAAAAAGGTCTGTCACCTGAAATACTCTATATTCACCACCAGGGGAGCCTCTCTCTCCCACTCATTCTAAATATTAGTATGGTGCAGTAACTAACTACATGTACTTGAGTACAATTTTGAGTATTTGTACTTTACTTGAGTATTTCCAATTTTCAATTCTTATACTTCTACTCCACTACATCTCAGAGGCAAATGCACTTTATATCTCCACTACAATCATTTGGAGGCTTTAGTTACTAGCAACTTTGTAGATTTTGATTATTAATACATATCAATCACTTCAGCCCTTATAGGCCAGCGGTTCCCAAACTATGGTCCCGACCCAGTGGCCACACACACACACACACACGCACGCACACATACGCACGCGCACGCACTTACAGATCTGCGGCCGCCCCTCCAACACACTGAGAGATGCGTGCTGCAGTTTCAATGTGGATCGGGTGCGTGCTCGCATTTTCGTTGCTTTCGCACAAGACACAGGACACAGACACTCCCGAGGCGCGGGTATTTTTTCTTACCCCGGGGACGATACATTACCGGAACCTTGTGGTTACATTATGTACCTTCGCGGAGTTCAATTTAGACCGTCCGCGCCGCGGTAACGTTCCAGAAAAACTTCACGGTCCACATATTGCTTGTGTTTATCATAGTGTTTTACTCTCTGCTCGCTGGCCCGTGCCATTGGGTGTGTGGGGGGGCTCCCTCCATTCCGACACAGCAAAGACATAGAGCCTAGTTTCGGTAAGAGGAGGGAGAACCTCCCTCCTCTCTCACTGAGCTGTACCCGGGGAACGGTGCA
The DNA here is from genome assembly GCF_963921795.1 of Nannobrachium achirus. NCBI lineage: Eukaryota > Metazoa > Chordata > Actinopteri > Myctophiformes > Myctophidae > Nannobrachium > Nannobrachium achirus. The sequence goes on along the minus strand of NC_137814.1, from coordinate 52,162,411 downwards.
CTGTGCTCTGACACAGCTGACAGAGTGTCTGTGGAGTACGGAGCTCTGTAACCCGGGGAGCAGTGCGCAAATACAATGCGATACAATAGCGATTTTAATTATTTCACCAAAGCATAAACAGACAACTTGATATGAAGGATATTGATGTAAATAAGATATTTGAATGGACACATGTATTTTATATGCCCATATTTACAATTAAAGGACAATATAATGTAGAGATTACTTCCTCAAAACTTGGGCTGTGGAGAAATACAGACAGGGAGAGAGTAGAGCCCAGGAGGAGGAGGGAGGGGGGGTGAATCGACTGCCGACGCACGAGTCCAGTAGCCAATGAACTGCGTGTTAGAGACTCATTATGCAGAAATCGTCAAAAAACCACAGATAACAGGGGAACGACTGCAAGTTAAAAGTTGGTGTTTGCCAGGAAACATTAAAAAAAAGCATAAAAAACTCAAAATTTATTTTTGGATGTCACCACCCCTTTAACACTCACTTTTTCTTTTCTCTAATTACAATCTAAAATATGAACCCTTGTTGTAAACAAACAAAGTTGTCCTTTAAACTTTCTAGGTGGTATTGCGTTATAAGGAAAAGTGCTTAGAAAATGAATTCCGTTCCCACGTCTAGGCACTACTCATTCAATGCATTTTTGCATAGACAATACCCCTGTGGACTTTGGGTTAAAAGTTCTCCGCACAAAACCTGCACGACTTATGTCACCAGACAGAATTGTATATAAAAGTGAATAACAAAAAAAAAACACAAAATCTTTCTCAAATGTCATCTACTTAACTCTCTCCCAGCCATTTACAATATGCTTGTGCGCCTATACTGCCAGGATTATTATTATTTTTTCAGTCCTACAATACAACAATCAATGACCAGAATATAATTGTAAACTGCAGTCTATTTGTATACCACAAGAGTGCGCCAACGACTAAGTGATCAGGCTGACTCATTAGACTGAATGAGAATGACCTGCAGCCTGTGTTTATAATGGAACTGACGGCCGGCCGGAGCGCCCAAACAAACAGCATCGTGGACGCCCTCACGGGCGCAATCAGTTTATTTCAAACACTCGACCATGATGCTGGGTGACCACTCTGTCAGCCTCTCATTTTTTTCCGAATGAAAATCCGTCTACATATGGTAAAGTTTGATAAGAAAAACGTTGGCTTTCAATGCTAAAATTTGCATATGCTATGCTATATGCAAATGACTTCCGGGTTACGTCATCGATGACATCATTTCCATCGCATTATCATTGCTGAAGCTTAAATGAAGCTAGAATGGTCATTTATGGCTCTAAAAATGTCAAAAAAATACCAAAAAAATCTGAAAATCATCAGGAAGGCGACGTTTGGCGATCTGGCTGGCTGGGCCTCCTCAAAATGGCGACGTTTGGCGATTTGGCTGTGAACTAGTTTTAACATATGTGCCTTAGTATTCTCATATGTGAATTTAGATTGTGAAATATAGCAAATTTGTTGAAGAAAACGCCTCAATGTATGTGATTGGCACCCAGCAAAATGAAACATACACATAGTAAATTTAGCTAAAAGTCTCATACATAACACATCTCACAGCCAACTGTCTCACAGCCAACTGTCCTTTACGCGTCGCTCCTTGAGGGCAGACGTGTGTCCAGTGTAGCTCCTGCAGTTTCTTCCTTCTTTTTTATTTTTTTCTTCTTTTTACGTGTTTCTTTCCTTCTGTGTGACCCTTCTTCACACGGGCCAGACCTGGCATTTGTCTGGTGGTCTTTGTTTTTATTTCTGTTTTTAGTGTTTACGTGTTTTTATCCGTGTTTTTATTTTTTCATTGTTCTGACCGGCTGGTCAGCGACCGTGAACAATGAACCTCTAGGCCCAGCCTGTTTAGCGCGCGGTGTACCCGAACGGTGCCGTGTTTTTTTACCCTATAAAGGAGTGAGTCGGGCCGTACACGGCTCTCTGTGCCGTGAATCGACCGGTGTGGGTTGTTGGATTCGATCCGCGACGGCCGGTTGGGCTGGAACAGCCCGGGAGTTTAAGGACACGATCACCGCTGGGACTACTTTTACGCGCGGACTTGCGGATGTAGCCGTGTGTTTTTTTCTTTTTAAAGACGTGGAACTGGACTGTTACAAGGTACACGGTGCACGCTTTCGGTTCACGGAGTGAACCATGGACATTATCGCGGGAGACAAGGAGCCGCGGAGCGAGGCGTTGTGGACGGATAGGACCGTCGTGACGCACGGGGCACAGACGGCGCATGGATACGTACAACAACAACCGGCGCACGGAGACGCTCGCTTACAGTACAGTCATGAGAAACTTCTCTCACTCAAGGATCAATACTCTTTACCCAGTAAAGACATTATTCCTTACCTGAGGACTGGAGGTAGGAGGAAGACTGGAGGTAGGAGGAAGAGTAATGGAAGGAGGAAGAGCAGTGGAATTCACAAAGGGAAAAAGCAAGCCCTGTGGAGAATCAAAAACCCCTCTAGCCCCCCTCCCCTCCCCCCCTCTTCTACACAGCACTGTCTCCCTTCTGTTGTTTTGGGGAATGTTAGATCAGTTCAGGATATTGATAAAGCGGACGAACTGGTAACTCTCATGTTATCTCAGAGTGAATACAAAAATGCCAACATTATCTGTCTTACAGAATCATGGCTGAACAGTTCATGTCCAGATAACTCTATCTCTGTAGATGGTTTTTGTATGATAAGAGCAGATCGAGAGATAGTGAAAAACAATGGCAAAATGAAAAGAGCGGGTGGGATACTTGTTTACTTTAGTAAGACCTGGTGCAGGGAAGAACACGCCACAGTGAAAAAGGTAATTTGTAACCCAGACATCGAACTACTGGGGGTCGTCCTGCGTCGTCCTGTTGACCGTGTACTGTCCACCTAGTGGCAATGCAGCGGTAGCTCGGGACACTATTTTTTCAACTGTGGCCAGTTTTCAAACGCACTACCCTAGCTCCCTTATTCTGCTGAACGGGGACTTAAACCAGGTGAATGTTGCTAAGGGCCTGTCTGATTTCTCCCAGTATGTCACTTGCAAAACAAGAGGTGAGAATACTCTTGACCTCCTGTATGCTAATGTTAGGAACGCATACAGTTGCGTCTCCCTCCCCCCTGTGTGTGGCTCTGATCACTCCATGGTGAAACTGGAGCCCTCGTATCTTCCTGTCGTGAAGAGAGTGCTTCCATTCATCAGGGAAGTTCAGTGTTGGACGGGGGAGGCGGAGGAGAGACTCAGATTTGATTTTGAAATGACAGACTGGGAATCATTTTTCAGTGAACATGGGGATGATGTAGATAGCCTTTGTCAGGTTATCACTGACTATATCTGCTTCTGTGAGAGGGTGTGCGTTCCTACTAAGAAGGTTCGCTGCTTCTCTAACAACAAGCCGTGGATGACGAAAGAAATCATTCACCTCCTTAAGAGGAAAAGGGATCTGTTCCATGCAGGTGACTCGGAGGCCGTGAGGGTGGTGGTGGAGGAGCTTAAAACAGTCAAGGCTCAGGCAAAAGGGAGCTACAAAGCTAAGCTGGAGAACTCTCTGAGGGAGAACAATACGAGACAAGTGTGGGGTGGTTTTAGGAAGATCACGGGGTATGGCTCTGCCAACTCTACTGTGTCAGGCACGGAGGAGCTGGCAAACGAGATGAACCGTTTTTTCAATCGTTTTGACGGTGCTCCTGTTAATGTTCAACAAGCAGCGGCTGGGTCAAACGGTGACCTCGGTTGCCGCCCTCTTTCTTCCCCTGCAACATCTCCCACCCCCCCCCCCCCACCCCCCACCCACCCTGTTTCTCACCACCGAGCAAGTGAGGCGCCAACTCGGAAAAGTCAACACCAGGAAAGCAGCGGGACCTGATAACATCAACTCTAAGGTGCTTAAGGCTTGCGCGGAGCAGCTTGCTGTCCCCCTTACGCATCTCTTCAACCTCTCCCTGAGGACGGGGAAGGTACCACAGCTGTGGAAGTCCTCCTGCATTGTCCCGGTGCCTAAGAAGACCCGTCCCTCGGTCCTCAATGATTACAGACCAGTCGCCCTGACATCACAGGTCATGAAGGTCTTTGAACGGCTGGTTCTGAACCTACTGAGACCGGCGGTCAGTGATCACCTGGACCCCCTTCAGTTTGCCTACCAGGCTGATATTGGGGTTGATGACGCCATCACCTACATGCTCCATAAGTCTCTCACCCATCTGGAAGATCTGGGCAGCACAGTCAGGATTATGTTTTTTGACTTCTCCAGTGCTTTCAACACTATCCAACCGTCTCTGCTTGCGGAGAAGTTTAGGCATTTAGCAGACGCTTTTAATCCAAAGTGACTTACAAAAGCAGATAATACATCACTATAATAAACAAGATAACATGTCAGAATATCAACAACAATATAGCAAATGCATATCAAAAAATGCTAACTAGCTTCATAAATGGTCATTGAGTGTTTCAGTAGTGCTATGGGTTTAGGTGGAGTCTGAAAAGGAGTCTTCAGTCCACGGCGAAAGCTAGCAAGTGAGTCCGTTGTTCTAAGTGCGACAGGGAGTTTATTCCACAGCTTGGGGGCCAGGAGGGCAAACTGTCTCGGACGAGTGGATTTTTGCCCTGGGGCTTTTAGCCTGGGTTCTGTCAGCATCCCTGTGTTGGCTGATCTAAGTGAACGGTTGGGGGTGTAGGGGTTGATCATTTAAATGTGATAAAAGCAAATCTTGAAATAAAACGAGTATTTAGCTAATTTTACATGCTGACATGGTGCGTATATTACTCATCCCTATCACTTTCATCCAGGGGTCATCAATATGTCTGTACTACGGACAAAATGTGTGAGTGGCTGATCTTATAATGTCTTGTTTTTGATCATAAGACCCAATTACTGAATTCGAAGTCGACAGGTTTTCTTCAGAATATCTATGGACATTGTGATATTTTGGCATATTAGGAGTCCAACCAGTACTAGTACGCCCTTAACACTGAGATTGTACAAATGGAACCAAAAGGTTCTCAGAGTTACACACATGTTATGGTAATTCAGGGCTTGCTCTTATATGCGTTTCTGGTATATATTATTGTCCACTCATTTAGTATGTCCGTGGCAAAAAATATATTTCAACATAAATCTCCACCAAAAGCCAGCATGGCTGGCCCTTTGGTGACCCTTGCTTAATCAGAGTCATCATCCCATAAAGCTTGTTTCTTTAGAAACATTCTCACAGTTCTGGCACTCTGTTTCCGACCTGTTCTGGCACTGAAATAAATCAGTACAAGACAGTCTTGCAGACATACTGTACAGGTTTCCTTGCCTTCAACATGCAAAACACTTGACTGTGGAATCAGCACATTGTCCTGTAGATATGTTGAGCAAGGATGATGTAGTCACTGTAGATGGGTTAGTGTCCACTGCTGACATGGTGTGGGTTGGAGGGGTGGAGGTGGAGCATAGACTTGAGCTCTGCAGAGACAGGGCTGAGTGTAATGCCATCCAGACCGCTTGCTTCCTTGGCATCAGCATTATATGTCTGTTCCAGTAGCATGTCAAAAGAAACACTACTGTTGTCGCTGCCATCTGCTCGTCAGTCAAACAAATACCCCTGCCATCAGTGCTTCATGTACCTCTGAAGCTGTTTCCAGTCTAAGGCAAATACAAAGGTAAAGATTGCTGCCCGTACTTACAAAAGTGAGGTAGGGTAGCATTCTTGCTGATTCACAGAGATGTCCTCCTGTCCAGTCACCTTCCGGCTCGTAGTAGATAAACCTTTGGAGAATATCTGACATCTCCAGGAAGGTTGCCCAGAGGACTGCAGTTGATTGCCCATTGAATGATTCCTGAAAAGCAGCAGCTGATCTCCTAGGACTGCCATCTCTGGATCGACTGGATGCCTCGTCATTTCCAACTTCTGCCAGTTATCTATTTTTCAAACAGGACATCTTCTTAACAGTTCCTTCTCGACAAAGACTTGCTGCAACAAGCAGATCATCTGCCACTGCATCCCTGATAATCTTGCAAATAGCCTTCATGTTCAGTAGTTGTGAGCTTGGTGGAAGCCTCCCAGCAACAGGACTACATTGCCAAACTCATCCTGATCTCCAGTGATAATGGTGTACGTGTGTAGTGAAGAGTCGTTTCATCTCTTTTCTGAGGACAGAAGGATCAGTTGGCGATGCTGGGATGAGTGGAAGGTAGCCAATAATGCTAGCCTGTGGGTGAACGTTTACACAAAATGCTGAAAAGCCAGGTAAACCAGCTTCTGCATCTGAGAATTCAGCAACTGTGATGTTGGAAGCTATTTACCTACAGTAGGTGCCACACAAGTAAAAGGTCTTCAGCCAGGCCATCTGATGAAGTCTGTATAGAATCTCCAACTTCCCAATGTGCTCAGGAGACCTGGACTTCTGTCTGTCTTTGCTTCCTGACAAGAAACATTTGGGAGTAGGTGGTTCAGCAATGTGATGAATTAAAAATGTCATCTTTAAGATACATTTAGCTGTATGTACGTTTTCTCAGATCTTTCTCTGCAATCATCCCCACAACTCTTGATAGAATCTGAGGTAAAACTGACCAAAATGTGTTCATATTGCTTTTGTCATGACAGCCAGCTGTCACTGTAAAAGTTATCGTAAAGCTCATTTTTGGGTGGTGTCCATCTTGGAAATATGTAAATTAAAGATCCAGACACACCCAATCATGAAGATAAGTATTCCATTGAGCTTCTCTTGATGTGAAACCATGAAATAGACACCAAGTTTACTTGTCATTATAACAAAATTGCAGTCACTGACAATCACTTACATTGAAGCGTTTCTTTCAACAAATTTGCTACATTACATGATCTAAATTTGCATATGAGTATACTAAGGCACCAATACTTGTTTCAGATGTTAGGTAGATGTATTTATGATATTTGAGAAAGATGTGTTGCCAAAATCAATATAGCTAATTTTACAAGCAAAAACAGCAGCACAAGATTTTCGTTTTTTTCTTATTCCCATTAAATACATTTCTGGCTGGTGACAAAGATTGTGCAAGTGATACGCAGAGAACTTTTGTTTCTTAGATCTTTCTAATGGAGCAAAGTTTATGTAGTGCCCATGGGGCGGGAACGAAACCGAACGATACCAGCCACGCAATACAGCCTATTCTGTGTAAATGCTTGCTGTATAAGTTGAATAGGAGATGGAGCGACGTAGATAGAGAGATACCTTTATTATCCCAAGGGGGAAATTCAGTATGTGTGTTGGAGTCACATACGTCATTCATGGTGACAAACGCTCCCCCCCGGTTATCTTGAGGAGAGTGAGGCTCGCTGGTGAAGCACAAAGGACAGTGCTTGGAGGCAAGAGAGAGACGGCTGCCTACCTTCTGTGTCGTTCTCCCCCTCTGCGTGTGTGTGTGTGTGTGTGTGTGTGTGTGTGTGTGTGTACCCCCTCCACTCCCAACAGGACCTTTGATATCTCTATCTCTCTCCTCTATAGTCACTGTCGTCCAGTCAGACTTTTTGACTGGACGACAGTGACTAAATCTGACCCTCTAATTGACACAATGCTTTGTGAACTCTTTTTAAGGTGATCTTCCCAGGTGGGCGAGGTTTGAAGGTTTAGGCATAGTTTCTGAGAGATTAATGTTAGGCTTAAGGTTAGGTTAAGAGCTTAGGGTTACCACCCCCACCTGGGCAAAACACCAGGGAAAGAGCAACTTGCAGATCAGCTTCACTATTTATGCACTACACTACAGCATTGTACAACAATGTATAAAATAATGCTTACTGTAAGTGGGTAATCGATTTGTTGACATAATTATAAAAGATTCTTATTTCAGTGGTTGGGGGCATGCGTTCAAGTGGCTAAATATGTCCTTTTACACAGAATAAGCCCATTCCCAAGATACAACGCAACCTCATGGTTGGATGTGACTTATGGGGGCTAGAAGTGTTACTGTAAATAGCAATAAAGAAACTGCTGGCTTATTGTGTCTAAAAAGACATATTTAGCCACTTGTACGCATGCCCCCATGCGTACGCATGCCCCACATTTGAGCACGGTAAACGCGATAAAACAATGGAACAAAGCAAATTAAAACATTTTAACACTCACTACTAAAAATATGAACCCTTGTTGTAAAAAAACAAAGTTGTCCTTTAAACTTTCTGTGTAAATGCTTGCTGTATAAGTTGAATAGGAGATGGAGCGACGTAGATAGATAGATACCTTTATTATCCCAAGGGGGAAATTCAGTACGTGCAACCACAGTGCAGGAAACATTGGGTCGCGGCTCATTATCTGGGTCACAAGCTATACTGTCGCAGGCATCTCACTCAACAAGCATCAGTCTTTCTGAGAAACATTAGAAAACATATGGAAACTTGAGAAACACCGCCTGAACGATGCCGCACCAGACAGTAGATGTCTCAGACAGCGGCCACAGAGATCGCTGGAGGTCACAGGAATAAAGCAAGGGTTAGAATGAACTATCAAAGTGAGATTGCATTGTGTCTGATCACAACACCATTGAAGGATCTATTTCACCCTTTGTTAGCCTCCTGGTTGGTCCCTGACTGACCAACCAGCAGGCTCTATCTGCCTTGTCCCGCCCTGGTTCCGCCTTTTTTATGTTGAATTAGCTCAAACATAATTTTTGGAGAAATAAAAACATTTAAAAACATGCTGATTCACTATGCTGCCACTGAGCAGCTCCAATTGACTGAAACAAAGTTTGAAATAAGAATTGAGCACACAGAATAACAATATGAAGCAACTGAATTAACATGGCAGTGGATGGAATGTCCCACTGAATGTCCCACCAAGACACAGCAACCAATGGGTGTGGAGAGGGGCAGGACAATGGGTGGGACTTGACAAAGGGTGAATTCCAGCTGCTGTCATCATTGTCTTCATTTGGCGCTGCTGACAGACACTGATCTGCGGCCGGCGACTGCGGCAGTCAGTGTGGGACAGGGGGCGTTGGTGTCTGAGTTCCTAATGTCCACATATCTGAAATCACTTCGCTGTCAAGATGGATTTTTTTGACTACAAGACAACAAAGTACATTGTCACCAAAAACAAGAAAGTTGGAATCCTGTATAGATGTATACAATTGTTCATTATCGGTTACTATATTGGGTAAGAGATCAATATCATCTTTTAATTTTATTGTATTGTCGTTATTGTGCAGCAGGCTGATAAATATCATGTTGACATTTAGAAAGGTTGTAGCTACAGGATCATACAGCCACTAAACATTATCTTGTAGGCATTTTGATTCAGAATTGATACATTTCAGCAATGATAATTATTATTAATTATTATATATTATTATTATGTCATAACCTATGTCTTCTTATACTTTCACAGACTGCACTGCAGCCTCTTCTTAAGAGTTAGACTAATAGACCGTATTCTTCTCTTAAGAGGATTGACATTTAGGGCTCTATTATGATCCAGGTCTTATGCCTTATGCCTTAACTTCTTTGCCTTTTTTTTTACTATTTTGAAAATGATTTTTAAATACTTCAAATACTGATCTACATCTGCACGTTCTGAGCTTGCAGATCAGCTATTTGAAATATTTTAAAAGAATGTGTATATATAGTAAAAAAAGGCAAAGAAGTTAAGGCATAAGACCTGGATCATAATAGAGCCCTTAATGTCTTAAGAGATTAATTGCATCGACACATTAAAGCCACACAAAGCCTGCCTACACTGTTCTGTTCATTATTAGATTTAATTTAGCTTTTGAGTGTTAAATCAACACATTCTGTTTTTGGTCTATTCAAGCTGGCCACACACAGTCCTTGTCAGAAGACCCTGGTTGAGAAACACTGTTTTAAAGTTTCCCTTCTTCATGCAGGTGGGTTTTTGTTTACAAGAAAGGTTACCAGGGCGTAGATGAGGCAGTCCAGAGCTCTGTTACAACCAAACTTAAGGGAGTTTCGGTTACAAACACCACCGGGTCTGGCATGGTGGTGTGGGGTCCAGAGGACTATGTCATCCCACCACAGGTAGTAATAATAATAATCATCATCATCATAAAAATAAGAATAATCACAATAATAACAGTAAATTTGTATTCTTATTATTACTATTATTATTGTTATTAATACATAATACATTATAATAACAACAATAATACCTGTTACAAATGCTACTTCAGATTTGGTCACTGTAATTGCGATTCAGTCACCTAATTTGCCATGTAGCCTCATTTATTTATTCATTTATTCATTGTCAATCAAGGACATAATTCTTTAGGCTAGTGTGGCATAATGCCTGTTGGCTATTCCTGTCAAGCTCTGACTATACAACAGGACATAGTCTATACGTATTATTACCATAAGGGCTAATGGGACAATTCAGAATCTGCTCTCAGTTCAAAGATCAATCCTGTTATACCATGATTGTAACATTGTGTTGTTGTTGTTGTTTTTTGTTTTTTTGTTTTTTACAGGGGGAATCCGTTCTGTTCATTGTCACCAGTTTCATAGAGAACCCAAATCAAAAGCAGGGTCACTGTGCTGAGGTAAGGGCATTTTATTACTAGAAAGACGCCCTAAGGGCGAGAAGCGACCTCGCCCTGAGGGTGAGGTAGCGATCTCCATATATGGGCATAAAATCTCCATATATGGGCATATATTGATGACATCAGATCTCCATATATGGGATACAATGGAGCTTGACATGAGGCGTGACACACTGACCTGAGCTGGCCGTTTTCATACTAGCTGTGACCTACTGTAGAGTCAGAACTATTGTACTTTGTACAATGCTTGAGTTGCAAAAAAGTTGTACTGTCTTCTAATGATAATCTGGACCAAGTTATCAGCTCAGGCGAGGCGAGGCGTTCTGCTATTTTCACAATAGAAAGTTACGTTTTTCAACTTCGACTTTCGACTTTCTCTGGTGGGAGTCGACTTGTGTAATGAAGTCGACTGAGTCGACTTGTCGACTTTTTCGTTAATGCCCTACAATGTATAAACATTGCCCTGTCTACTATACGGTAGCTCTGAGTCTGCAATTTATATTTAGATCCTATTGATTGATTCATCAGATCACAGACAGTACAATCTGTGTGTTTGTTGTGATGCTACAGTATAATGCTGGGCAAGACTGAGCAGTATGTCATATTTTCCACACAAAGGATATATTTTGGTGAATAAATGTTGACATTATTGTTTTCTTCAACATACCTGTCAACAATTTAAGGGTAGATTATTTTCTCTGACTTCTGCTACCCCATTCAATCATGACCTTGCCCCCTTCACTTATGCTAGTGTATAGGCCCTGGCTTTGTTTAACTCTTTTACTGCCACAGAATTGAACAAAAAGCTCAATCCACTGCCAGCTAAATTGAGAATTGTCGCTCATCTTTGAAGGCCTACTGGAGAAATTTGGTTTCGACTATAAAGACAACAATTATATGGCAACGAAGAATAGAATGTCTACTTTGCAACAGAAAAAGATTTCGAGTTTTTATCTTGTTCTGTTCATTAGCTAGAAGCTGCAGAATGTGGCCTAAAAACAGCTCTTTGAGAACATAAAGCTGAGAAAAATGCATTTTTGTGAAGAATACATTTTCAGGCAGAAATCTCTCTTTAGCCTTTTATTGTTGGCTTCAGTAACATCACACCTATGATCAGTGGTTGTTTACAAACAAATTCAAAAAAATAAAAACAAGAAAAAGTGTCTTTTTACACACTTTTAGTGTGTAAGAGAAGTAAGAGCAGTAGTAAGAGCAGTGCAGAACATTGACACAGTGACATGAGCTTCAGCCTGAATCCTGCTTCAGCTTTCAGGGTTCTCTTTATCTCACTGTGACACTACTGTGACACTACATGTCTACAGTACAGAGTGTATATGTGTGTGTGCGTGCGTGCGTGCGTGCGTGCGTGCGTGTCATTCAGCCTGCACAGGGCCTGGGGCTCCATTCTGTTTCACTCCAGCCAGGCTCCTCCGGAAGGGCTCCACCGGGTCTGCTGAACTCGTACACGAGCCCATGGTCGATCTGTAAATTATACAAATACATAATTACTATAAAATACATGAAAAATAGTACACCTTCAAGCTCACAACGCGTCACAGCAGAATGCGTGGAGGTTGGGGGCCTACTATTTTCATCAAAAGGCCGTTTTAGAAATGTCAACCCCTGCCTCTCTAACATTCTATGCACTTCCTGCTTACCACACAAATATATATATATATATATATATATATATATATATATAGTAATTATGTAAAAACAGCATTCATGGTCTGGAGAGGGCACTTTTTACAGATGGATAAAAGGGCAGGGGCTCAAGCCCCCTTTGATGTCTATGTGAGCATGTGCATGGTGCTGATTTACAGAAAAAAGTTTGTTTTTCCACGATGTGGAAATGAAGAATTAGGCTCATCATCATCGTCGACTCATCATCTAAAATCATAGCCAGGAAAATATCAAATAGTTTATATCTAAACAAATCAATTTACAATTTTGACATTTAGCAAATGACTTACAATAAGTTCATATATAACATAAAATGCAGTTATAGTAAATAGTTACCATGCATTTACTGTCACAGTGAAATTCCCTTTATACCCTGTATACCTATATAAAATGTCACAATGCAACATAGCTCTGTTTACACAAAGCTGTACTCCCTCCAACTGTATATCATATGTTCCCCATTTTCAACAATTTTTATTTGTAACACTTGCTTTGGCAATGTAAACGTATGTTTTCTCATGCCAATAAAGCTCCTTTGAATTGAACTGAAAAGCTACATCATCAGCTACTGATGATGATGATGATGATGATGATGATGACGATAAAAAGAAACCTCTCCCTCTCTCTCACACACACACGCATCGTACGCACGCACACACAAACTAAGCCAATAAATCCTAAATTCCCATCAAATAATCCTAGTAGGCTGTGCAGTGCACGTACACTACACGCGGTACGTGCACGCGCGTGATAGGAACTCCACGTGTGTCCTGAGTAGCGACAAAAACAAACCAAGCACGTGGATCCTAACTGCTTGGATCAAGTTACTGATCCGGTCCGGATACGGAAACATTTCTTGCATGTATGTGTACGTGTAAATAGCCGGATGCAGTAGGCGGGCTCTAGACCGGATCCCAATGTCGGAGTGGCAACACGTCGCAATGGAAAACCGTTACCCTATCTCACTGATCACTGACCATCCCCCCATCCCAGGCTTCCAGTTCCACACGGATGCTCTGTTATCACACAGTATACAACTATATACAGTATACAACTATACAATACATACATGCACTGGATTGGAAGTCTTACTTTGGACAGTAGAATCGTGGCCTCTGTTCTCCGAGGGGTCTCTACGCGGAAGCCATTCTTCATTGGCCAAATCGCCCAGTTCGTCTGTCTCTTCGCGGCGGTGGCGGCGGTACATGGGTCTCTGCTGCTGCGGCGATGTGAGCCCCCGGGCGGGGGGATCCATCCTACACGGGGGTCGAGCTCCGTCGGGATCGGTTTCCACAATATCACGAGGCTCTTGATCCACTTCTGGACCCCGGTTCTTCGCGACTGGCACCATCTTCAATCTTTTTATCTTCAATACCAACGGCTACAGTGATCTTTTTCTCTTCTTCATCATCATCATCATCATGATCATCATCACGACCACCACCACCATTCGTGGGCGCTGCCTGGTCCTGAGTCACCAACGCGGGTAGGTTTGTAATCCTAATTCTAACAAAGTTTGTTTCTATCCGTGGATCTGCTCTGCTGCTGGCTGCTGCTCCGGCCAGGGGGGGAGGGTCGCACTTCGGCGGAATGATACCAGCAAGTTGAGGCTGAGTTGGCCTAATACATCTCAATATTCTAGTACTGCTAAATACTACTACCTACTACAATTACTATACTACTAATACTATAAAACAACTGATTTCCGACAAAATGATCGCTTTTACCAACGTTTCTCTCTCTCTTTCTCTACTAACAGCCCGATGCATAAAACAATATAGTCCCTCAAGGCTGCTAGCAGCTAGCAGTGGCGTCAGTTCAGAACAAGCTAAGGTATGGCAACATGACTGGTGTCTGGTGAAGACACCAGTCATGTTGCCATACCTTAGCAACAGGCACGATGAAAAGTACATTTTTATTATTTCCCCCTGTCAAGGTATGGCAGCTGCATACCCCTGCCATACCCAATTGACGCCCCTGGCAGCTAGGCAGGCAGAGTCGCTCTGGGCAGGCGGAGCCAGGACAGTCTGTTTACTTTTTTTTTTAATGAAAGGTTTCCGGCTGTCCTCAAAACGACACCGACGACCAATTATGCATTCAAAAGTTGCGCAAGGACGTCTTTTATCATAATCCATAAAAAACATCAAACGAACGAACGGCCGTATTGGCCCTACTCGACCTCAAGAATTGGGGCGAACAGGAACGTTCAAAGCAGTATAAGAGTTAAGAAAGGTTGTGAACACAAGACAAATTGCAATTTTTATGACAGTATTGCACCAAAACGTCGCTGATCTACAAACTCACAATGTGTCACGATGCAACACTTTTTCGCTGATTTAAAAAAAAAGAAAAAAAATCCTATGATGACATGCCCAAAATATAGGCATTCCATGTGGTTAAGTCTGTCTTTGTGAAGGCTCCTGTCAATCATGCAGACCTGTCTTACAAAGTTTTTTTTTAAAGGTGTTCTGGGGCGCCCTTAAACCCTTTGTAGTGAAGCTGATCACTATAAGTATAACTATAAAAGTATATACAAAATCGATCTAAGTCAAGTGGATGGCAGAGTAGCTAGCTTAGGCTACACACCTGCTATAAAAATAACTAATATAGTGAGGGGAAAAAAAGAAACAAAAAAAAGATGAACTATATATTTGTTATTGCGACCGTAGGTCGCATTTACTACCAAAACCTCCCCTGGCTGTCTGTCAGTCAGTCAGTCCATCACACTGTTGCTCTGCTCATATCTCCACAACCGTTGCCCCCATCCATGCCAAATTTTGCACACACACTCCTTGACTGCCAAACTACAATCTCCAAGGACCCCCGGAGCCCCAGGGACCCCCAGGTCCCTGGGGGACCCCCAGATGTAAAAAATGACCAAATGTGCTCACACGTCACACGTCACACTTTTTCCCTGCTTATATCTCTGCACCCGTTGACCCGATCCATGCCAGATTTTACACACACACTCCTTGCCTGCCAAACTACAACCTCCAAGGACCCCCGGAGCCCCAGGGACCCCCAGGTCCCTGGGGGACCCCCAGATGTAAAAAATGACCAAATGTGCAAAAATGACCAAATGACCACCCCAACGGGGCTGCTCGCGGGGAATTCCCGGGGACCACCGACTCCTGGTGCTCCAGAACGGATGCAAAAGTGGTGGCGCCCCCAGTGGAGGACCCCCTGCCACTGCAGCGCACATAAAATGCCGTAACTCGGGCTAGGAGCGTCCGGGAGAGCCGGGGCCGGTACCTATTCGTCCGCCAAGGCAACGCGGAGACCCCACCCCTCATTTCTCACATGGCCCTATTCTAGCGCCACCTTCAGGCCGATTTTTAAAACACATTTTTGGACACTGCTCCTACAGTTTTTGCCCTAAAATCACGAATATCACTACACAGCATGTCTACACTCATGTCATCAACATGGATCAGGAAGATTTTGGAAAAACACATTTTTGCCCTATTTGTGGAGATAAGCCACCTACGGTCGCTTATCTCCCGATTAGGGAGTCTTACTGGTATGTTATGCGTCTGTTGGGTTGCTTGAGAGAGCGCACCACAACACAAAATACTTACATAAAAATGAAGAGCTCCCCAATCGTTCTCAAAGTGTGGTCCGGGGACCCTTGGGGGTCCCCAGCTAAATGATATATAATACTGCATGGAAGCGGGGATAGAACCCGGAGTTTCCACTTGTCAGTCCAACACACAAGCCATCACGCCAATCCAGCGCTGAATTTTATTGGCAGGGCTGTTGTATTTATAGTTAGGAAGTTATATGAACCAAATGGACCCTCATCTTGGGTATGTAGCCTGCTACGTGCATGTACAAATGGGACCATTTAATTGTACAGTGCACTCTCTGAGTTACACCCATGATGAGGGTTCATTTGGTTCCTACTTCAACCTTGTTGCCACCGCTGTTGGCTTGGCGGACTGTATGTTAGACTGATGAGTCAAAGCCTTGGGTTCGACTCCCGTTTAAGTGCATCGCCACATGTCAAGGACCTCTTGGGGTCCCCGGACCCACTTTGAAAATCAAAGCTCTATAATATAGTCTCATGGTAGCTTATATAAATATTTGAGATGATTTAGACGAACAGTTAAGTCGTAGTTTAAAATTAAAACAACTAGGCTATTTTGTGCAGCCGTTAAATCTTCCAAGTAGAGTTTAAAATAAAAACAAGGGGTCTGTGTGGTCAGTTAGCCTACCAACAAGTTTGTTAATTTTCAGCATTGTTTTCTACTTCTTTGTCGCGGGCGAGTACAATCACACAACCATAGAGTATATATAAAATAGAGAGCGGACGGGCCCCGCCCACACTATCATTTCAATGCAAGTGCTCAGTGGCGTTTTGAAGCAACGGCTACGTGCTAGCATGTAGCTAATCCAGGTGCATTCTGGGGAAAATTGGAACCAGCTCTGGTTCCAAAACGTCACGATTGACGTCACGAACGACGTCGACATCCATTGTACCCTATTGTAGACCCCAGCGCCGCGCTCTTATGCTCGTGCATGTATGTTTCACCCCGCCTGAAATTCCAGCTTTGGCCAGTAGGGCAGCCGCTTCAATGTTTACAAGCCGTTCTGGGGGCACACAAAAGCTGAAATTCATTTGCGAGCGCAGCTGGTTGTGGGGATCAATCAGGACCCAGAGCCATTCAAGGAGAGTCGGTGCAGAGTTAAATCATCTCCGTTCACATGGGGGCAGAGTTGGCAGAACTCTAAGGGCATGAGTAGCCTGTTTTGAGAGAGGCGCGTTTGGGAAACAGCTTTGTCGTCGTACCGGAGTGTCCTACGACGGGCTTGTACGACTGCGCTTTGGGAAACCCGGCCGTTGTCGTTATAAGGTGGAGCTTGCATTTCCAGCATAATGGTTGCAAGCTAGTTAACAACCTAAAACCTAGCTAGTAGCTAGGCTAGGGAACACATTTAAAGCAGCACAACAACACTAGTGTTTGGCCCATATTTGGCAGGTCAATATTTAAAGTGACCTGTGAGACTCATTTGACAATGACTTTCTCGCTGTCAAACACGGGTACTGTAGGCCCACTTTGTAGTTAAGTTTTCATCTGCTGAAAAGGTGTTCACTCTGCACACATGCTGTATCAGTGCTTTAATTATTTTACAAACAAACTACGTTCAAGGGTCTAGATTGTTGGTCAATACTTAAAGTGTGGTTCCTGTGGAAATAAGCCTCGGCTTTATAGGATCTCCTTTTAGTTGACCTTGTACCAGTGATTTGTACTGTCATGAAACTGTACCCTTTTGTATTGCAAACTTCTAATACATTCTTCAATCAATCAATCAATCAATGGTGCCTGCCACCCACAATAGTACACCCAATGAACTGAAGCCAATGAAGCTCTGCTCATAA
This sequence comes from Nannobrachium achirus, assembly GCF_963921795.1. Lineage (NCBI taxonomy): Eukaryota > Metazoa > Chordata > Actinopteri > Myctophiformes > Myctophidae > Nannobrachium > Nannobrachium achirus. The sequence goes on along the minus strand of NC_137814.1, from coordinate 52,144,836 downwards.
GTGTCAGTTTATTGAACTGCAGCTATATTGTGTTATGTTTGTCTGCAGAGTTTCAGGGTGTTGGATGGCCACTGTACAGGCAACGAGGACTGTAAGGAGGGAGAGACTGTCGAGGCTGGACATGGTGGGATGTACTCCAGTGTTGTTTACTTTTTCCTTTTTTCTCTCTTTTGCATGCACTGTTATCTATTTGAAATGAGATTGTGTTTTAGTGTTGACAGACTGGATAGCTTGGCTTGGTATTGTTGAAAGACTAATTAGTTCACTGTTCTATTAATACTAATAAGTTAAACCAGAAATACTAACTGAGGATAATGGGGAACACTGAGGTTTTATTTGAACCATTTTTTTTTTTTTTTATCTTTTTCCCCCTCTGTACTTTATACATCTCTCCCATGGACTAATTCATTTTTATGATGCTCTCTGAAGGAGTTATGACTGGTCGGTGTTTGAAAAAGGATAACAACTCCACTGGTACCTGTGAAATATATGGCTGGTGTCCTGTTGAGGGACATGGCAAACCACAGTAAGGAACAGCACTAGTACACGGAAACACATGTGTTTTTTATTGCAAAGGTTACCCCTCATGAGAATTATTATATTAGAGTTTCAGACACCCTTTTTGAGTGCAAACCGTCACATTTTTTGTGTCCTTCTTTTGCAAATAAGACATAAGTAATCCACACACATTAACAACCTGTGTAATGGAATAACAAACCCTACTCTTTTACAGAGGACATCTGTTGAAGGCAGAAAACTTCACCATCTACATCAAAAACATCATTAGTTTCCCCAAATTTGACTTTTCAAAGTAAGCAATTTGAAACAATGGCCCGGATTCCTTTAAAAGTTGTATTTACTAAATACCTTCCATCATTATGCAATGTACAGTATGTCTTACTGTACCTACCACTATGCAATGTAAAGTATGTGTGTGTGTGTGTGTGTGTGTGTGTGTGTGTGTGTGTGTGTGTGTGTGTGTGTGTGTGTGTGTGTGTGTGTGTGTGTGCGCGCGCGTGCGTGTGCACGTGCACTTGCGTGTGCGCGTGTGTGCCTATTTGTTCTTCAAAACTCAGGTCCAATGTCGAAGGGAATGAATCTTATCTGAAGAGCTGTCGGTATGATGAGGACTTACATCCCTACTGCCCCATCTTTCGCCTTGGATACATTGCTAACCAATCGGGACACAACTTCCAGGACATGGCCACTTCAGTTAGTTTTACAGATTTGTATCGTTTTTAGTTTCATTTGTCCCAGTATTTTAACATTTATTATATTTGTTAAGTGGGTTAGGGTTAGGGTTAGGGGGTGAAGTTCAACCTTTAATGGTTCTTCATGCACCTTCTGATGTCATGTCACCTAACTTGCTACAGAAAATTGATTCAGAACTCGAAAAAGTGCTTTGGGGCACAGGTCTCTGCCAGGTCAGGAAATGTTTACACCTGCTGTGTGTCTAAACAATTGGCGCCTGGTGCAGTAACATGGCATACATGGCTAATATGAGAACCAGCAGAAATTGGCTTACAGGGTCTATAAACTCTGTGCATAACAGTAATCCCAGGTTTCCAGAATTTGGCATATCCTTTTCAGTTTCATTCTCCCATAGCTCCATTTGGCTCTGCCTTGGCTCTGACGCAAGTTCGTTTCTCTCCGGCAGAACCTCTGACGGATGTCTGTTAGGACTCTTCAATGCCTAGCCCGTTCTATCCACAGGGTATATTGCTCTAATAGCTATACCGAGAGTGCTGTGCTTATGTGCTTAGCTTAGTTATCGCTATGTCTGGCTCAGGGCTTTTTTCCAGCTCCATTTGAGGTTTTAACTGGAAACAAGTGAAGTCATATGTGTATTTCCGGTTCAAAACGCTGTTATATGTGAGACTAGAGTTAATTGACCTCGTATCAGTACAACTGGAATTGTGTCACTTGTCCTATCAAAAGGTGCATGTTGAGATCTTGTTGATGAAAAAACTATTCCAAAAACGTCAAGGAAGAAGATTTAGCTTGAGATTATATATATATATGTGGAAGATTTCAGTTAGCATACTATAAATCATAACACTGGCTTTGAATATACACTGGCTTTGAATTTACAGTATTTGGTATTTCTTCACATTTGTAATGATTGATTGATTGTAAACTGTGCTCTCTTCTTTTTTCAAGGGAGGGTTGATTGCCATTCTAATAGAGTGGAACTGTGACCTTGACAAGGGAAATTCTCATTGTCGTCCACGTTATCACTTCACTTGTCTCGACATCAATGCCTCCAACAATATAACGTCGTCGTCAGGTTTTAACTTCAGGTGATTTGCACTTCAGCCAGTTAGACAATACTGTATTTTGATTGTCTTAAGTAACAGCTCTTTCTTATACCTTAACTTAAAGGCCTGTCCATACTGTCTCCGACCACCGAACCTTGAACTTTCCGACATGCAGCTTTCCGAACTCTAATTCGGGGTAATGCTTTTCAGAAAATGCATTGACGTCATTTTGTAGTTGAACCGGCCCTTTCTGACGAAAAGTTCGGTGGTCGGAGAAAGTATGGACAGGCCTTTAAGTTTAATGCATAACAGGTGGTACTTAAGGCAATCAAAATAGGGCCTTGTCTCACTGTGTCTTCTGGAATCAATTGTAAGGTGTAAGTGATATTCTTTGTTAAAGTAAGTGACAAGCTCAGTAACAAATGTCTAACCATCTCTGCAATTCTTTAATAAACAGAAAATACATTTTCAGGCCGGAACACTAATTTCATCAAATCAGGAGAAAGAACTCATACAAGATACAGAATAAATATGAAATTGGTGATACAAAAATGTTGCAGACATTGAGACCGCTGTATAATAGTGTTTGTTTGTTCACTCTCTCCAGACATTTAAAGGACTAGTTCACCCCCAAAATGACTTACCGGTATTGTCTTTTAATTCTAAATTTCTATCCCACAATTTTGTAACCCATTTTTTCACCCAGTGCCAATTGCCTATGTAATCCTGGGCTCTGCTCTCCCTCTGCTGCGCCTGGGGAGGCAACGGACTGACCTCATGCTTCCTGCTATGCATGAGGAGTCCAAGTTGCTTCTTTTCACCTGACAGTGGAGATTTCCCTGGTTTGGACGTAGCGCGTGGAAGGAACACGTTATTCCAACCAGTTCCTTTCCCCTCCATCAGGCGCCCCGGCTGGCCAGGGGGAGGCATTATTGAGACTAGGATTACGTGCATGTTTTTGTGAGGGTATCAACCCTAGGAGACACAGGGAGAACATGCAAACTCCACACAGAAAGGCCCTATCGCCAACCCCACCTAGGGTGTGGGCGCTGATGACGCGGAACCGGTATTTTCTTCCTATTGATTACTCATGCCATGGAGACTAGAGTTCAATAATTATTTTTTGTATTTGTTGCATTCCTAAGACAAAAAAATGATTCCAATGAATTTACCCCCATTGATTCCAAATGGGGACCCAAATGCATTTCGGTCCCCCATCTGGAATCAATATATTTACTATAATCACATTTTTGTCTTGAATGCGACAAATAATTTGTTTCTAAGGGAGGGGTCGTTTTTTATTGAGGGGTGTTACTGGAGAAAATGTATAAGCCCTTTTATAAAATGCCATGACCCTCCCTCTCAATTGGGGAAAAAATCAGTGACCCTCCCCAAGCATTAAAATAAAAAAGATTGACCCTCCCCTACAACATGGCGTTTACCACAGTAAAATTATGCCTATAAAACCTATATTATTATATTCCTAACCAGTGGCGAGAACAGAACAGAGATTTTTTTTCTTTCTTTCTTTTTTTACTGTAAATAATTAGGATTTTTTTATGGTTAAAAACGGGTGCGGGCGGCAGCAGCAATGAACAATAATGAATAGGCTAATATAATCCATTGAGATCCCAGCTGCACTTCATCCCAAAAACACATTTCCAAATATAAACTAACACACCCTCCAAACTAAAGTAACACACAGTGAGTAGCCTATAGTGCTGCTAGTGTAAAAGTCAACGTGGACATCACATAAAAGGTGAGAAGTGCTCACAGGTTGAGAACAGGTTATTTGACATCTAGGTTACAGATTAAACAGTTGACACATGTGCACAAACAGAGAAGGCTTGTAACTGCTGCCATTCATTTTGTGCTGTTGATTGCCTGTCGTCAAATCTGGGTCAAATGCGCATTTTCAACGAGCGGTCGTTAATTCTTTTTAGCACCTTTTCACTTGTTACTTTAGGGAGGGGGGATACAGTTCTGACAACCATTGTTTCTGCCTTACACAGCTCTCCATTGTTTTAGGAAAATACATTGTAGTATAAACACAGCCACTTCAGTTCATTCACACTAACTGCAGTGACTGTGGGGCATTTCCAGGGATGGCACCCAGGGTTTGTCATTAAATGAAGCAGAAGGCTGTTGACAATGGTTGCATAAGTGCCTGTACCTCTGGAGCCATTGTTTGCTTTTGAAAAATTGCATGACCCTCCCTTGAATTCAAAGTGAAATCAGCAGACCCTCCCTAGGACTGAAATTAAAATAGCATGACCCTCCCCTATTTTCCTCCAGTAACACCCCTCAATAAAAAACGACCCCTCCCTAAATTGAACTCAAGTCTCCATAGCGTGAGTAATCAATAGAAAACAAGTCACTTTGGGAGTGAACTAGGCTACTCGTACTCGTTTAATATGACTGATTCTAGAAATGATTACCATGGGAACATGTTTTACAGCAGTTTTTTCCTTATATTTTTTAAAACCAGAAGATATCACTTACATCACCTTTGAAGTCCCTCTACTTGTTTATAAAGCTGCTAATGTGTTAGGGCTGGGTTGTTTAAAATGTTCTATTGGGGCATGCTAGATATCCCAGATTATGGAATGCCTAAAGAGATTAGAGAGACAGGCTCTGTAGTAATCGATCAAAATATATATATATTTTAACCAAACCTTTATATAGCCCTACTTCTCACCATTTTAACACATTTTATTTCATTTACTGGTTGATTATGTGCTTCACTTAATAATTTTAGTGTGTGTGTGTGTGTGTGTGTGTGTGTGTGTGTGTGTGTGTGTGTGTGTGTGTGTGTGTGTGTGTGTGTGCGCGCACGCACACATGTCTGTGTGCGTGGTATATGTGTGTGTGTGTGTGTGTGTGTGTGTGTGTGTGTGTGTGTGTGTGTGTGTGTGTGTGTGTGTGTGTGGATTGATACATAGTTAAATGGGCATAAATACTGAACAGTAATATGTTGTTATTTTAACAGATACGCTCACTATTACAAAAATGCTGCAGGGGAAAGCTACCGAACTTTATTCAAAGTCTACGGCGTGCGCTTTGACATCACGGTACATGGAAAGGTATGGGAAATACAACACCATAGAAACAAGTCAATTGAAATGTTCAAGAAAACGTGTAACAACTGTCATTTATTCTTGGATATGGAGATTATTTTGGACGATGGCAACCTAGGCTTTTTGTGTGTGCAAGTGACACACTATGTGTGATTATTTTTTAACTAACCTACTTGTAATTTCCACTGTCTTTCTTAGGCTGGAAAGTTCAATATAATTCCAACATGCATCAATATAGGCTCAGGACTGGCGTTGTTGGGTGCTGTAAGTGTAATTCATTTTGAACACTTTGCTAAGAATTAACTTAAAAATGACAGATCTATGGTTTTTGGATATAATGTTATGTTATCTATGATGCCATGATGAATATTCTAAACAACACAAATTTGAACATTTATTTTCTTTAATATCTGCTCCATATGAAATTACATGCCTCAATGTGTACAATGTTTTAATTTCAACAGGGAGTATTCATCTGTGACAAGGTCCTACTCCATCTGATGAAGAAAAGGACTTTTTATCAGGAAAGCAAATTTGAGAAAATAATGTATGTCAATATAACAAATTTTGTTGTTTTTGTGCCATTTGGTTTTGTAATGTGACATCAGCTAAACGGACAAACTAACTGAAAGTAGATTTCAAGGATTCCTGTGATATCATTATACTAAGCTAATCAACATAAAAGTATAACATTTATGAATTGGGTAATTATAGGCCTGCAACAGCCACAATTAACGTTGCAAATTACAAATGTTATTAAAGTTTCTTAAAAACATTTGAGGAAATCAGACTTTGGCAAGTACTGTACAGTATATATGTCATATTACTTACAACCATAATGACAAAGTGGGGGCGATTTTCAAATCTCCCTAAAGTTCTGTCACTCTTGCCTTCTTTCCACAGAAATAAGGGTGCATCTCAACACGATGGTACAGAAGACACTGTGCAGGTTATGACCGATATAATGACTCACTCGTGGCAACGTACTTTAACTACAGCGCACAACTATTAGCGCTCCTCATAACACATGTTGTAGTCTGCTGTTGTGTACGTGCACCATACTAATGCTTCCGATGCGTGCATCGCTGAATACAGTCCCCGTCTCTTAAAGAGACACACACACTAGTACTGCAATGTTCATTCACATGACATCTCCCCTCCCTTGAGTCGGAGACAGTGTATACTGCAGAATACAAAATTAGTACAAATAGTATGGACTCAAAATTAGCAGTGCAATAGAAAACCCTCTGTATCAACAAGAAATAGAAATAGTGCTGTGATAAATAAACATCCCTCCCCCTCTTTTTTTTTTTTTTTTTAACAGAGAAGGCACAGCATAAACAATGACACGAGGTCATGGGGTGGACTACCCAGTCACCTCTATAGCTGCCGGAGATTATTCTGCTCCATTGCGGCAAGCTATACGTCATTAACAAACAAAGTCATTAAACCTGTCAGGCGGGCGGACCACTCTGCCCCTGGAGGTCACCCGAGCCGGTTCTGGAAGACGACATGCAGGCTCCTCCTGGACAGGCTCTCGAACTGGAAGACGATCTGCTGGCTCCGCAAGCTCTCGATCAGGGGAAACAGTCTCTCTCGCCGGTGACGCGGCCCCTCTGGCAGGTGAACTCGGAGGTGTAAACTGGGTAGGTGACTGCTGCTCGCCCACCTGTGTGCTCTCCCCCTCACCAGGAGGGAACGTTGGTCGCAGATGGCGTCTGTTTCTCCGCAGGGTCCCGTGGTCCGTCTGGATCAGATAGGACCTCGGAGTTGAGTGTGGCTGTTGAACTGTCGCCGCCGTTGTCCAGCCAGACTCCCCGTCGAGCTTCACTGCCACGCTCTGCCCTGGGTAGAGAGGTGGAAGCGCTCTGGCACCGTAGCGTCGGTCGTAGGCATGTCTGTAGCTCCTCTTCGCCTTGGCATCAGCCTCACGCACCCTTGTGAAGTTGGGCCACTTAGGCAACAGGACTTTTTCAACTGCAGGCACCGTCGTCTTGATCTGACGGCCCATCATCAGCTGCGCAGGACTGGCACCCGTGGCTTGTATTGGAGTAGCTCTGTAGCTCATGAGAGCCAGGAACGGATCATCCTGCCGTAGAATCTTCTTTGCTGTCTGTACTGCCCTCTCAGCCTCGCCGTTGCTTTGAGGATAGTGAGGACTGGAGGTGATGTGCTTAAAGTCATAGTTTACAGTGAAACTCTCAAACACTTTGCTTACAAACTGTTTTGCATTGTCCGTGTGGAGCTCATCTGGGCAACCCCACCTGGAGAAGATATTCTTAAACCGGGCAATTGTGGTCTCACTCTTCATGTCTGGTAGATGAGCTATTTCTATGTAACGAGAATAATAGTCAACAACTACCAAGTAGTTTCCTTTCTCATACTCACAGATGTCCGCACCGATCACCTGCCAGGGCCTCTGTGGCAGTGGAGTTGTAATCAGAGGCTCCTTTCTCTGAGTAGGTCTGACTCGCATGCACTCGGGACATTTAGTCACCAGTTCTTGGATTTCATTTTCCAACCCGGGCCACCACACACTCATGCGTGCCCGTTCTCTGCATTTGGTGATGCCCTGGTGTCCATCGTGCAACCGCTGGAGTATCTCTTTCCTCATGCTGTGAGGAATCACGATGCGGTCTCCGTATAGCACGAGACCCTTCGATGTTGACAGGCTGTTACTGCAGTGATGATATGCTTTGCCCTGTGCCGGTACACTGTTCACGTACTGCGGCCATCCTTCTGCAATCAGTCTGCTCACCACCAGCAGCTCAGTGTCCATCCTCGTCTCCTCCTTGATCTTCTCCAGTTTGGATGGTGACACCGGCCATGCCGTGTGAGCTGCATCTTCGAACGCTGAAACATCACAGGTTAGTTCTGACACTTCACTCAGAATTACAGGTAATGGCTGTCTGGAAAGTGTGTCAGCTACTGTCAGTGTCTTCCCAGGTACGTACTCTGCAATGGGGTTGTACTTCATCATGCGCATGAGCAACCGCTGGCACCTCAGGGGAACATTATCGAGGTCTTTGTTGTTGATCAGAGGGACCAGTGGCTTGTGGTCCGTATGGACTGTGAAGCTGTCCAGGCCATATAGGAAAGTGGAGAATCGTTCACAGGCCCAAACAGCAGCCAGACACTCTTTCTCTATTTGCGCATAGCGCTTCTCAGCATCAGTTAGTGTTCTTGAACAGAATGCTACTGGTTTCAGTCCATCTGAGTGTCTCTGTAGCAGTACACCGCCTAGCCCGTAGCTGCTTGCGTCTGTACTCACTACTGTAGGTTTGCGTACATCATAAAATGCTAGTGTAGGTGCAGTGGAGATGATTCGCTTTACCTCATTGAAGGCCTCGTCTTGTGCTGCATCCCAGTTCCACACGGCCTCGCACTTCAGCAGGTCGTTGAGTGGTTTTATCACTTCTGACAGGTTAGACAGGAAGCGTCCGAGATAATGGACCATACCTAGGAACCTCCTCAGGCCAGGCACGTCACTTGGTGGCTGTAGCTCTGTGATGGCGCTCACCTTTGCGGGGTCAGGCTGGATGCCCTCACTGTTGATTTGATGTCCCAAGTAGTTCAGCTGCCTTTGGCGCAGGAAGCACTTCTGGTCATTGAGCTTCAGGCCCGCGTTCCCGAGGATACGCAGAACATCCTGGAGTCTCTGTTCGTGCTCCATGTCGTCTCTTCCATGGACTAGAATGTCGTCCATGTACACCTCGACTCCCTCTTGGCCTCGAAACAGAACTGACATTTCTCTCTGAAAGATCTCCGGTGCACTGGAGATCCCGAAAGGAAGACGTTTGAAAAAGAACCTACCCACTGGGGTGATGAACGTGGTCAGTTTAGCAGTGTCTTTCTCTAGTGGAATTTGCCAGAAACCGCTCGCCGCATCGAGCAGGGAAAACACTCGAGACTCTGCTAGCTTTGGCAATATGTCATCTATGGTGGGCAGAACAAATCTCTCTCTTTTCACAGCAGTGTTTAATCGCTTGAGATCAACACAGATCCTCACCTCACCACTTTTCTTGGGGACTGGAACCATTGGGGCGCACCACTCAGTTGGCTCCGTGATCTCCTCTATGACGTCACATTTGAGCATCCTTGCGAGCTCCGCCTTGACTTTGGGAAGCAGAGGAGCCGACACCCTCCTTGCCGTGGTGACACTGTACGGGACGGCATCCTCCTGCAGGCATATTTTCACAGGCTTTATTTTTAAGAGGCCCAGATCCGCCCCAAACGTGCTTTGTACCTCCTCCAATCTCTTCACCAGTCCCATGGCTACTGCAACTTCACGGCCCAACAGGTTGCTGCCATGAGCCGTCTTGATCACATGGATGTTGAACTTAAACTGCTTGCCCTTGCGCTTAGTCACAGCAGTGAACAGACCTAGACAGTCAAGCCTACCTCCAGGGCTATCGAAAGCTGTGCGATCACCAGATAACAAGGGCGGGTATTTGAGCTGGCGATAAGTGTCATCTGAAATCACACTGGCGTCTGCACCAATGTCAATTTTGAAAGTGACAGGAGTGTCACAGATCTTCAGTTTAACAGTCCAAGGCCTATTAGAATCTGCCACATAGAGGTATTTTGTTTTTATCTCACCAATGAACTGCATCTCGCCGTAGCCATCATCCTGCTGCTCCATTGTTGTCAGTTCATTCACTCTCGCTGAGCGGCACACAGCGGCAAAATGTCCAATCTTTTGGCAGTTTCTACATTTCGCCTGCCTGGCTGCACACTGTACGCTGTTAGGGTGGTTCCGCCCACACCTGAAGCACCTTGTCTCTGTGGCACCCCCATCGCGATGTCCTGCTGCTGCCGCTGCTGCTCCCTGGAAACCGCCGCTGCCTCGTGTCCTTCCCCGTCCTCTTTGTTGTAGGAAAGGTGCAGCGTGTGCGTTGTGTCTGACTTCACTCAGGGACGTCGCAGCTCCGCAGTTACAAATGTGCAAGCGACCTCACTCAGGAATGTTGCATCACCCGAGCCAGAATTAGCCTGTTGACTAACTTGCCCTTTTATCTGCTCAGACTGTCTCACCATCTCCACAGCCTTCTCCAGCGTTAGATCTGCTGTTAACTGTAGTTTCTCTGACAGTTCCTTATCCAGGATCCCGATCGCCAGCCTGTCTCGAATATTTTCAATCTTCGCTGCTCCAAATTGACAGGTCTCAGCCAACTCGTAAAGCGTCCGGATATATTCCTCCGCCGACTCGCCCCTCTTCTGTGAGCGGAGGTAAAAACGAGCCCGTTCGTGAATGACGTTCACTTTAGGAATGAAGTAATCATTCAGCTTTCCCAGCACAGTCTCATAGTCATCATTGTCCTCCCCAACCTCGAAAAGTAACGTGTTGAAAACTTGCTCAGCCTCCCTTCCGAGCGCATACAGCAAAGTGCTAACCTGTACAACTGCATCTTCCAGGTTTAGCTTCGTGGCTAGCCGGTAGCGCTGGAACCGTTGGCGCCACTCCGGCCACTGATCCGGGTGGGTAAAATCAAAGTTGTCGGGAGGGTTAAACTTGGCCATCTTCACCGCTTGACTTCTGACACCATGTGCAGGTTATGACCGATATAATGACTCACTCGTGGCAACGTACTTTAACTACAGAGGTTGTTTATTAGCGCTCCTCATAACACATGTTGTAGTCTGCTGTTGTGTACGTGCACCATACTAATGCTTCCGATGCGTGCACCGCTGAATACAGTCCCCGTCTCTTAAAGAGACACACACACTAGTACTGCAATGTTCATTCACATGACAGACACGAAAGGATTGGAACAGCAGCAGCTGACAGACCTATCACCAGAGAATTAATCACCATGGACACTGATCAGTGGCCTACAACAACCGCCGAATAAGATGCACCATCAGGGGCATCACAAGGGTGGGAAAAGTGGGACTGAGTTACTAGGGCCCAAGGTGGAGGGGCCTTAATTATTATATACTTTAGCTATCTATAGCTAAAGTATACTTTAGCGATCTACTATCTGCGGCAGATAGCAGATCTACAAGCTCACAGCGCGGCACCGAGTGCTGCTCTGCAAGCTTGTAGATCTGCTATCTGCCGCAAAGAGAAGTCCGGTTTCCCTATAGAGGCCAGTTATGAAATTCACAAAAATGTATTCATCTCTTAACTCCAGATCATGTTCTGGTTTAAAACAAGCCTTTCTCCACTGGCCGTTGTGCAATTGATTGCACTGAACGTGGTTGTAATTTTTCTGTTCTGAGTGGAAGAAAATACGTTCACTCAAAAATTTCAGAAATACTCCGATTACTTTTACCCCAAGCCTCCAAAATATGAAAGAAAAAAACTATAAAATACTGTGGCACTTTACATAGAAGGTTTTTCTTCATAACTCATGAACCAAGCATGATAATAGAAACTATGTGATGTCTACAATGTGATGTCTACAAAGGATTACAATGATATCATGTACAGCATCATAAACTGTCCAGGAGAATAGTATCACAGTATTTTATGTCTGTTGCATATACAGTCTTTTGCATACATGTTGTGTAGAGGCCAATTTGTGTTTTTACCCATAACTCCACCGAGTAAAACATTCTGTGCACACTTACCAGAGGCCAAGGAAAAACCTATGCCCTGCATTTTTCACATCTGCCTTTTATAGCGCCACCAGAAGGCCGACTTACAGTATGTAAAACACATTCTTCAATACTACTCCTTCAGATTTGATCCAAAAATCACACAAATCAGTACACAGTATCTCTACAGTGATGTAATCATGACGGATTTATCAGATATGTCATATTCTATATAATTGGCTAACATTGGATTCCAAAGTTTGCAGGATTGCTCCTTTTTTAACAAAATGCTTCAAATCATGAATGCAGCCTGCTATGTTTGTGAAATTTTGCACGCACATTCCCACTAGGCCAAGGAGCAGATTCCACCCTTCTCACATTGGCCTGTTATAGCGCCACCAACGGGTCAACTTTTGCCATACACATTTTTGGAACAAAATGCCTCAAATCCCGCATGCAGCGTCTGATTGCCGTGAAAGGCCAAAGAACGCGTGGCACCCTTTTCACTTTGGCCTATTATAGAGCCAAAAAAACCTACCTGACCTGCCGGAGACCTGTTCTCGGAAGAACACTGCTTCTAGTTTTTCTTTGATTTATTTTCCCACTTGCCTTGCTTTTCCTGCTTTTTTTCCTTTCCTACTTTTTCTGGCTTGGCCACTTTATCGCTGCTTGCAGATATAGATATTTTTTGTTTTTAATGAAACTGTTGTGCAACCATCCTGGGGATTGAGGGTGGGGGAGGGGGGATAGGGGATGGGGTTTTTTCACACTCATAATATATGCATTAGCATTGATATGTTTATGACAAGATGTATGCACCTGAGACTGTTTACCCACCTCTGGGGTAATTTCTCTTTAAAAATGAATAAAAAGATTTGAAAAGAGAAATTGATTTTGCATGAAACATAATGACATAAGCAAGCTTTGCGCCCTGTTAAGTCAGTCTCTGAGCTGGTATATTTCCTGATATATTCCCAGCATAAATCCCTGACAAATTAACATTGCTGAATCTGACCACCAACGTGGGAATTGTCGGAAATGCTGGTACGATCAAAATATGAGCATAATATGGCCATAAAGTGCTTGATGAATCTGGCCCAATATGCCCATTCCCAAGATGCACAACAATCTTTCATGGGCAGATGTGACTAGTAGTGTTACTGTAATAAAGAAATCATTGGCTTATTTTGTCTAAACACTTGCATGCACTGGAATCAAAATTTCTAAACATGCTAAAGTGATATAGAACAAAGTAAATTAAAACATTTCAACACTAACCTTTACTTTTTTCTAATTGCAATCTAAAATATGAACCCTTGTTGTCTCAAGAATATGTGAAGGATCACACTTACTGTATGCAAATAAGCTTGTAATAAAAATCAACTTGCTTGGCCTTATGCAAAGCCAGTGCAATTCATTTGTGTTTAGGACACAGGGTGCAGAGTCACACGTGGTGGAATAGTGACATTGAGAGTGTGACCTTCATAAATATTGAATGAATATTTCTATAGACATGATAACTTGTGAAATGGGACATTCTGCTAAAGAAGACAAAAAGTGAAAAGGGCTCAAAGCAATTTAAACTTTAATGTTCTGTTTTTGACAGGATACAATTCATTACATTCTTTTATTGAATTTTAAATGACTAAATGTGATCCATGATTATCATAATTCGTTTCATGAATTACAAAGCATTAAACGTGCAACAATTAAAGGCCAAACTAAATAAAATACCAAGTAAGCATGAATAAAGAAACAAAAGAACATGACCTTGCATGACCTTGCATGCTAGCACAATCCTAGCTTCTATGCTGTTGAATAAAATTCAGCAGTTCATCATTTGACCTTGCATGCTAGCACAAAGACTCAAAGACACTTTCAAAACTACAGGATTGGTATAATTACATTCATGCAGTTGGTAACAAGATAGCCTTGTTCAAGAGTCTTTCCTGAAGAAATCAGGTTACATGTATTAACCCCCCTATTTTTCTCTAAAAAAATCGTAAAATATAAATAAAAAAATGAAAACATTTAAAGTTTTAGGTCACACAAACAACACGGAACCTTAGGTAAGTGCCCCATCTTGTGGCAAAACAGAGTTATTACACACACCACAGTGTACAGCAGTACAGTAAACTAGCCTGATTTTAGACTCTGCGCTGGAGCTTGACTTGAAGCAGTCCACTCAGAGAGTGGGCGGGTCTATTGGCTGGAGCCAGGCAAACGGTAAACTGGACATGTCAGTTTAATTCAACACATAGCTACATTCTAGACGTCTTTAAAACAACACGTTACGCCAGAGGTTTGTGTAAGTTGTTGTTGTCATAGCAACCGCATTGCATCGTGGGATAAATACAGGTAAATTGGTAATTTCAGAATGTAATCAATTTTTTCACCTTCTATTGAGTAATGATGAGTAGCCAAGTTGTTGACATTTGTCATTTGTAACTACTAGTGGTGTATCCGTGTAGGCCTATGTTGGGATCGCATTCGCAGCTGCCACCTCACATGTAGTTTGTTTACATTCGTTTTGGACTCGGAAACTGCTGTTTCGTTGCGTCGCGCTGCGCGTTACTACGGTTGCTATGGCTACGCGTGTAACCAAACACCATGTATGGTCATCATCAACAATCAGAACTTGTCACAGATTGTGACGTGGCAGAATTCGGCCCTATAAAAGGAGATCACAGCCACACAGGTAACAGTGATCACTTGTGTCACATTGGTGTGGCTTTGTGCGTTTCTTATGAACACAGTCAAGATGTCCCGACTCAGAGATAGTCCTTCATGCAGCGAATCAGACAACAAATCCACCTGTACAGCAGATGAATATGACTCCATGGGTTCACCTGGAGACGGCAGCAGCAAGAGGAGGATGAGAGGAGGGGTGAAGAAGCGTGAGGCAGGGCAGAAAAAGACTGTCCCACTGCAAAAACCCAAGGAGAAGAAGTCACGTGGCCGTGTGAAGATAGACATTGAATTCATCAAGGACACGGTGAGGCGACGCCAGACCTTCTGCAAGCGTAGGATCAATATGATGAAAAAGGTCAAGGAGCTCTCCATGCTGACGGGAACCCAGGTCCTCTTGCTGGTGGCCAGCGAAACGGGATTCGTCTACGAGTTTGCCTCTGACAAGTTCCAGCCTGTGATCTCTGGTGAGGCGGGCAAAGCCCTGATTCAGTCATGCCTCAACACTCAACTGCGACCCCCACGGCGAAGACGTGGCTGTCCACGAGATAATGATGATGAAGACCTGCCCACGGATGTGAGCGCCTGTCCACGAGATAATGATGATGAAGACATGCCCACGGATGTGAACGCCTGTCCACGAGATGATGTTGATGATGATGATGATGAAGTCGCACCAACGGATTGGAGCGCCTGTCCTGGCTGTCCAGATGAAATCGAGCCCGCGGATGTGACCACCTGTCCACGAGATGATGATGATGATAAAGTCACACCCACGGATGTGAGCGCCTTTCCCCAAGATAATGATGATGAAGTCGCACCAACGGATTGGAGCGCCTTTCCTGGCTGTTCAGATGAAAACGAGCCCACGGATATGAGCACCTGTCCACGAGATGATGATGAAATGACGTACAACATGTCCGAGTGGGCGCAGACCTGTTCCCAGTTCGATCATATCAAAGAGGAATTGATGGAATTTGCGCTGAGCATCTGCGCTGCTGACTGAAAAGTTTAAGTTCACAGGTCACAGCCACATGTATCAGTGTACATTGTGCAAGCGACGGAACATCAAGCATCTTGTGTGACAACCTTTGTTGTCATTGGCTTCTCTCAACATGGAGATAACAAAATTAAAAAAAAAATCTGAAAAAAAGTAGGTCCTCTTAAACCAAAGGCCCTTTTAAGGGCCACTTCCTCTCCTCTTGCTGTGACCTTGCCGTGGTGGAGAGGCTTGAGTGATTCAGTGATCCTGGGTCCTATTATGCCAGTGGGAGTTCAAACTCTGGACATGCAGGGTTGTTGAACTACACTGGATTGGTCACAGGTGAAGAGTCCAGACAAACAGCAGCAACGTGTCGCTTTCTTTCTTTAATTAACCAAGGGTGTCTTCTTGCTACTGCTACACGTTGCTTGAAAGATTAGAAGCGGTCTCCTGGTCTGAGCCGATGGTTAACCCTAACCCTAACCCGCAGTGGTTAGTTTAAGGACACAAACCACATGGGCTCAAATGAATGACATTGAACCCGGTTCAATCCCGTTCAGGTTGAACCATTAAGCCTGTCACTCCCCCTACACACTGTTTACTTTTATTTTTATTATTACTTAATGTTATAGGTAATACAAAATATTATTTTCTCAGTTGCCACAACTTGGATTGTTATTACAAAACATACATTAACCACTTCAGCCCTATTTGGTAACCAATAGAATGTACAGTGACGGTGTACTAGAGTAGTGCCCCAATATGTCATACATATTCTGAAGAAAATCGGGAGACTTGTATTGTATTTATAATATCTAAAGTTCTAAACAATTATTTCTTATAATTAATTAAAACAATTAGTTGGAGTATCTGTTGCAGTCCTAGCACAGATCAATGAGTTCTTAATGAGTGGTGTTGTGCTCCTGACTCCTCAGACGTTTGGGAATGCTGTGCTGGGTCCATTCAAGTGGATCATTCCTGTATCAGTAGCCATGTCCTGCTATGGGTGGACTCAATGCTTCCATCATCGCTGCCTCAAGGTACACACACATTACAATCACTATGCAGTGGTATAAAAAAAGTACTCACATTTTGTCCTTAAGTAAAAGCAGCAATACCACAATGTAGAAATACTCTCAAATAAAAGTCCGGTATTCAAAATGTACTTGAGTAAAAGTACAAAAACTACCGGTTTTCACATAAAAATATACTTAAAGTAAACATATTCATTCAGTAGAATGTCCCATTTCACAAGTTTCCAAATGTATCCACCTGTTTCTGCGGGAATTTACTGCAGAATTATGTGTGGAACACATCCGGAGAACAGCTGGCATACGTACAAGCTCACGTTGCGTGGCAGTTGCAACGATTGCGAGCTTGTAGATCACGCTCGGCTGCAACGCCGGAACTGCCGCACACCTTCTGCGCAATGCACGATGGGACGTTGGAAACTGTGGATAAAAATGCTTTGAAAATAACAGATTTACAAGCTCACTGTGAGCTTGTAGATCAGCTATTTTCAAATGGTCGAAAAGTACTGTATATAGCGCTGAAGTGGTGACAATGAACTGATGATCATTGATTCTTCCTAAAATCCATCCTTGATTGTTTGAACCACATTGTGCCCCCAGACTGTTTTTCGTTGGAGCCAGAGAAGGCCAGCTCCCAGCTCCCAGCCTGAGTCTAATCCATGTGGAACGTTACACACCCATTCCTGCTCTGCTGTTCAATGTAAGAACCATCATCACAGTATTTACACACCCAACCATATCATTGCTGTCAGCCAGAAACCTCTTATCTGCATATTTTAACTTTTAGTTTTTCTTTCTCGTAAATTTACACTGTACTTGATCATACTACAGTGTCACACAAAAGCATTAAAAGTGGCAAATCTGCAAGCTCGAAAGCTTATCGATCTGCCACATTCTGGACAATTGAGGTTTCCATCCAACAGAGACAATATATCACTAGTAAGACGCCAATTCTTGGCCATCTGGCCAGTGATGTATATCGGACCAGTTACCCATATACAGTATGGAGGTCACATTAGCCACATACCACACTAAAAGAATCCATATATGGCCAAGACAGATGGCCAAGATAATCCATATCTGTGTGGCTGGTTCTACAGACAGGGATCTCCACGTATGGGCATAAAAGGGTATGTCGTCAGATGTCATAGACGTCATAGGACTTTCACATAACGAATAACTGAGTAAGCATGTTTGGGCTCTCACAGCATATCTCCATATACAGTACATGGATCTCCATATATGGGTACCAGGGGTCATCATGGGACTTTCCCATATGAAGTCCTGTTAGATATGGCCTTAATATTGATGACATCAGGGAACTCCATATATGGGCATAAAAGGGATTCTGTTAGTGTGACATCACAGCCTAACTAGTCTCTAGTAGTCTGTCTGACTAATGCATACACACAATGTACACTATGTATCTTGCATATTACTGCATTATCTAGAAATCTAGAAAACACAAACAACCAAATAAAAACACAATAATAAATAGTAATATAGACAGTTAAGAACATCATACATACAGTATACTGTAGTCTTTTCAGACGGGTAGCGACACAACGCCTGCGTTCTTGCTTGGATCAGCATTGCACTCCTTGTGTGTGAATAGATTTGTTTTAACGCGTTTGCATATTAATAAGCTCAACATTGTGGGCTTGAAGATCAACTACTTTCACTGTTCTAGTGTTCTAGCATAATGTTGTGCAAGAACATTGTTGCTGTAGGTCAGAAACCTATCTACTCCATATTCTAACTTATTGTTTTTTTTTTGTAACTTAACGCCCTACTTGATCATACTACAACAGCGTCACACAAAAGTTCAAAACGTGCCGCTTCGCACGTCATAACTGTCACTGTGTAGCCAACATAGTGTATTATTTGTGGTTTGCTTATCTGGGCTCAAGTAAATAAATGATTACATTAATGTGTCACCACAAATCTTGGACTTTGCTTGGAAAAAAATGATAAAAATATCAGAATATACACATCTAGTGGTGAAATTAGGCAGTAGGCTACAAAATGTATGAGACAGTGAACGTGGTTTATTTAGTAGCAACTCCTCATACAAATATTCATGCAGTCCCCATGTGTCATAATACAATGTCACCACTAGATGTCTCTATACAACAGTTCTATCATACTACAGGAGAATTTGGTTCTATGTTGAGAATGTGTGACCTACCATGTGCCATCAACAACCAGTTGACCAGGGGCCTTTCACAACCAGAAAGGACAAGTAGTCCAGAGCTCGCCGGCCCTGCTTTAGAGAGCAGAGGCAATGTTTTAGAGTTAGACCATGTGTCCAACGTTTTTCAGGCCAAGGACGCCTTTGCTGAGAAAGAGATGAAGCAGGGATCCCCCACAATACACTGTATAAACATGTTCATAGATTTCACAGATAGCTTCATAGACTTGTTTGACACCACTATCAGTGTTGTGTAAACTGTCATTTTATTTGTTTGTTTGTTTACATATTATATTTTATGACTTTGATGGATTCATTTTAAGTATATTTTGACATTTAACCACTTAACACTCCATACTTTGTTCGGGTACACAGTAAAATGTATTACTCCTTCAGGCCGGGAACACTTTTTTGTGTATTACAGTATGTACAGTATGAAAGCCAAAGGTGTAAGCTATCAAATAGTTTTGGAATTTAGTTTCTAAACTGCTACAGAGGCTGAGTAATACGTTTTCCAGAAAAACAGCGGGACATTTTCAAATCGGACTTAGGTCTTTATTAAGGCTTTATTCAAATCGGACTTAGGCCTAAATGGGTTAAGTTGACCATTATTGGCTATGCACTTGGTCTGCTCTTTTTTCATCTACACCAAACGTCTTTGACGACATTCTACAAGCTCACGACGCCTCGTAGCAGGTATAAACTGCAATGTTTCCTATGGAGATGGACGTCTAATCATTCACTTTCTATTTTTGTTGACTCATTTTCTATGAATGAATTGTGTTCTACAGTTTAACAGTTTGGGCCTCTTATTGCTCCGGGCCCAGAGGTAGTTTCTAGTTACATTATAGTGTACTGTATCTCTCTATGTGGATCAGGCAGAACACATTATACTGTATGTCTGACCTTTGTGCCCCTGGCCAGGTATGCACATTTAGGGATCCAGTTGCTGATCCAGTAGCTGTATTCTAGTTTATTGTGCACTTTTACTTTAACTCTTTACTTCCCATACTTAAATGTATGGTCTGTTTGGTCAAATATCTGGAAGGCATAGGACTCAATTATTTTCCAAGCATCACTGCTGGAGGAGCTGGAGGTTACCACTTAATTTCAGGCCGGGAACACTTTTTAGTGTAGTACAGTACATGTACAGTATATGCAGCAACATATGTTTTTATAATATTTGAATAATATTTGATAAACAAAATAAAATGTTAATAGTCATACACACAATTTGAATTTAAGAAATATAGGCATATGGTTGCTTTGCAAGCTAGTTAGCTAGAACCAGCTAAAGTTAGACATCCCTCAATCTGGTCTTCTCACTAGCTCGTCATGGCACAGCATCCTATTTAATATTAGCAAAAGAGAGCTGCGTGGATCTTATGGCAGTGTGCGTTGTACCATCATTATCACAAATTCTAGTTAGCAAAACACTGAATTCCATTTCTATCATTTCATTTTCGTATACCTCTAAAGAAAAACTCATCCCTGTCCTCAGTGAGGAGGTTGATAGTGGAGGAGGTAGGTTATTTTAGGGTGAGATTTATAGTGATGTCAAGGAAGCAGAGCAGATTAGCAATGGAGCAAACTCTGCTACTGTATGTGATGTCTACACAGTTTCATGTACTCATGCTGCTTACTTTACATTGTGTTTGGAAATTCAGCTATTACCATGCTGCAGGTCCATTTATTAGTCTGTAAATATATGCCCAAATAAGAGGTTTGGGAGAAGCAGAGAAAAGTTAGCAAATTGTCATGACCAATGACAGCAGAGTAGAAGCAAGTGTAATTTTCATTCACCATAAAAGTATAAATAAATTACATAAACATATATTTACCCATAATATAAAGATTACAGAAAAAGAATACCCAGATATAGTGGAGTTTTAAAAGAATCCCCCAGTCTTTGAATTTAAGTAGCCTATTAAGGTTGTTGCACACTCCTGCGTTATTTTGGCGTGAATTTCGGAGCACGTTAATAAAGAAATCAACCTCACGCTATGTCAATCACGTTTGCACACTGCGGCACGTTTTGTGTTTATTTTTGGCCACTGGGTCCCTTGCTCTCTCTATCTCTCTCTCTCCTTGCCCTGAAAAATGCATTTCGCAACGAAAATACACAGCAGCGTGCAACCAGCTTTAAGGTCAAGTAATACAATAAACACTATAATTGCAGGCATTTTAGGGAGGAAGGATCATGCTCTGGAAAACTATTCAGAGGATCTTATTACAAAATGCTGATTACCCGGTAAACATAAATAATGTGTGTACTTAAGACATTGTTTAAAACATTTGTTTATTAACTAGCTAAATAAACATCAAATGAACAGCTTATAGCAAAAATGTGTATTTTCACTTTTTCACAAACTGATAGGATCAATAAACATATGTATATACATTTATAATGTAGCACATCTTTATATAATAAAAAAGCATCAACAAATAATAAAATGCAAGATTTAAGATTAATATATTTCCTTATGTTCATGTGATTACAATAAAATCAGTAAGTCAACGCAAACATTAAAACAATAGACAAAACATTTAAAAGGTTATTTAGATTTTGTCATGTAAGAGTACTGTAGTAAATGCTCCAATTGAAACTGAAATTATATAGCACTTTTCTAAGTAACCAAACTCGCTTTACAATAGGAATAGGAAAAATATATATATATGTTATGTACAAAATAAATGCTATGAAAACAAATTCTGTCTTAAAGGGATATTTCACTTTTTTGGTCATTTTAACATCTAATCAGGCTTTTGGGAACACCCGGGACAGTTTTTGAGTTGCTTGATTCAGTATTTAGATATTGATATTTATTTTAATATGTGAGCAGGCCGTGTTTTCTCGATACCCTTTTTCATTTCTTTTTAATCTATTTTGGGGAAAATGAAAATATTAATAATAAATGAATGAAAAATAATTATCAGAATCTTCATTGAATCTATCATGGTTAAAATGGAGTTTGAAGTTACCATGGGTTTGTATAGGAAGGGGGCGTGTCTGATCAAATTAATATGAAATATCTAAATACTGAATCAAGCAACTGAAAAACTGTGACAATATCGCTGAATGATAATTCCTGGGTGGAGCAGGTGAAGTAGTGAACTTTCTGAGTTTGAGAAAGTTCTTTTGCATCTGTGAGGCAGGCAGATGGTGAAGGTGGAATGTGGGGCTGCAGTGATGGGTGGAGCGGTGGAGTTAAGAGTTCATCTGCGTTGCAAAAAAAACGTTTGTTCCAGGATTTTCGAGAGGAAGAAGAGATTGGAGATGTTCGTATTGTGTACATTTTGATTCAGTTATTTGTATAACAATGATTTGATGGTGGTGAAGGAGGTTCAGATGGGGATGGTATGGTAGAGAGAAGTGATTTAGGATTATTGCTGTCATACTGGATGACGGAGGAGTAGTGGGGGTCTTTGTATTGCTGCTGGTGTAGTTTGCATTCCTCTGAGTAAGACAGTTTTCTTCTTCTTATACCGGGGGGGGGGGGGGGGGCAGAGTTAGTGTAAGTCAAGAGAAGAGAGATACTACTATTGTATGGGAGTGAGATCAAATGGGGGCAGCATTCTGAAGGTGGGTGAGGTCAGAGATGGTGTAGTCAAGTAAGGAGAGAGGAGGTGTGGATACATTTTCAATAATGTTATATACAGCGCTTCTGGTGAGGAGGTGGGGATATCAATGTCCACAGTGAGGACCAGATGATCAGAAATGGTGAGTGCCTTGTACTGTAGATCTTTTAATGGTGACCAGGTGAGCAACTGAGTTTTGAACATAATGAGATAATGGCGCTTATTGAGGACTTTATGCTGATGCCATGAAGGTCGCTGTTCTATTGGTCGATCCAGGAATAAATGAATGAAAGGATGATAGAGAAAAGTCATTTAGGATTAATGTTGCTGCCATACTGGATGACAGAGAGACATAGTGCGAGTGCTGTGGAGGCGTTCTTTGTATTGCTACTGGTGTAGTTTATATGTCTCTCCTTTATTTTGCCAAGCAAGGCGCGCATTTTAGCTGGCAGCCTTGGATTTGAAGTGTTGGACTCTGTCAGTGTTTTCTGGGAGTGAGCTGATTAAGACAGGAGGTGAGTGCTTTGGTACAGTTGTTGACCAGTTCAGGGGGGGGGGGGGTGTAAGAAGGAGAGAGTGGACACAGTAATGTTAGGTAGCGCTTCTGGTGAGGTGGTGCGGATATCAACGTCCATATGAAGGCCAGATGATCAGAGATGGTGAGTGCAGACTCAGAGCTATAGGGAGATTGATGATGGTGAATCCACAGGTGTAGATAATCAGGGTCAGGGTGTATCCTTTCTATGGGTGAGGAAATCTACATATTGGATGATGCTGAATAGGTTCTGTATGTCCAGGAGTTCAGTGGTGGTTTTGGAGTCAATTGAGTCAATGTTGACATCACCCAGTTTGTCCATGTTTCTATTGATATGTGTCAAATCCATCCATTGATAAACATAAATGTCTATGCTCTTAAATGTCTATGCTTACAGTAACCTTCATGGGTTACTGTTTTGTTTTTGTTTGATTTCATTATTTACATATCAGAATTACTTTGTCACACATGAAGTCTTAAATTGAAATGACTGTGCTACATAATAGTATGTATGTATGTGGTAAGGGATTTGTATCAACTGTTAGTTTATATGGCTATTTTGTTCACATGTCACCATCTTTCTGTTGAGGTGTGGCAGCTGCTTTGCTTTGTTTCTTCAGATGTGGCATGCCGTAATCAATAGCTGGTTGTCCTATGGTTGTGCTAAGGCTTTTCTTCAGGAGAATCATTTTACAAAGCCTATCATTGTCGCTTGTCTCATCGAGTTTCTTGATCACATATTCCAGATGGCTGTAGGTATAGACTGAGACACGCATCAGTGTGATCTGATCCAGCTGGACAAAGCACTGGTAGATTTCCTCAACCAGGTCTTCTTTCATTTTTGTATTACTCTCCAGATCTGTCTCAAGCTTTGCCAATTCCACTTCCTTTTTTGTCTTCTTCTCACCGATTTCACACTTCTTCTTGTAATCTACCGTCTTGGTAACCTTCTTTGTCTTATTAACATATTTCATCTTATCTTTGACATGGCTGGAGTAATCACACTTACCAGTACATGAAATACACTTTCCACCTTTTATGACCTCACACTGGGAAGGCCCCCAGGCCCATATGCACCCTGGGTAATGACAGTTTTCCTGACATGTTGTACAACGGGTGGCCTTGTTGTCCCACCAGCCACTAATCTTTTCTAGAGCTTTGTAGGGTTCGTCAACTGTGATAGGCGTTGCTAAACTATCAGCTTCATTCTCTAATTTCTCTACTGCCTCTTTTTTTTGTTGGATTTCCTTTCGTTTCATCTCTATGTACTCAATCCGTTCCATCAAATTGCTGCAGCATGCCTCAATCTGGATTTGCTTTCTCAAAACTTCCGCTGTCTGCGTCAAATCTTGAGGAGTCACTGTTTTAAGGAAGGCCAATAATTCCTCCATTCCATCCTTGGATGTTTCCCAAGCAGTTTCCCTAGCCTTTTGCTGTTTTATTTTACGTTTATTGACTGCAGTCTTGCTGTTGTCGTTACTATGGCAGTTGTTGATTAAGAAATAGTAAGGTTCATTGTTTTCATCTTTTGCAAGCTTGATACCAGCCTCTTCAAGAGCGTCGAGGTCATTTGTGGGAGTTATTCCACTAGAATGTGTGATCAGAGCGACAAGGTTTTTCTCCAAGTCTTTCCCCAAAAGAGACACAACGTCATTAAAGACGTACCTCTGTCTGTCACTGAGACGATTTGTACCTTCTTTCAGCACCAAGCACACAGCATCCACTTGTTTGACTCCATCTGGAAGTATCAACAAACCATGTAACATTGACATGATTTTTTCGTCTTCACAGTCATCTCTTGTGTCTCCAAACCCAGGTGTGTCGATGATGGTCAGAGAGTAGGGGAAGCTTTCATCATGAAGTCCAAAGATGTCATAAACTGTGACGGTTTTAGTTTGGCTTTCTGCTTTTCTCTCTTCAGCCATTTTTGGCTCCTCATCTATAATCTTACACCATGCTTTGTCTTCATATGTTGTGCCCATTAAGTGGGTCCCCATGGCATCAATGAAAGTAGACTTTCCTGTTCCGGTCTCTCCGACCAGTAGGATAGTTTTATTGGGCTTCTGGGGATCTCTTTTTCCAATGGCGAACCTCCTGATTTTAGAATCCCCTTCTTTCTCACCATCCAGAAATCTTTTCTGTAGTTGTATATGATATAAGGTCTTTTTAAAAGCATCCGTTACAATTTTAAATCCGAAGTTTTTTAGTTTTTCCACCAGGCCTTTGTCCCTGTGAACACAATTTGTATTATAACATTTAGTCATTTTTAGCCACTTTTTTATTTAATAAATAATGCATGTCTATAATAAGCATCCCAATGCCTTATAATTTTATTATAATATTGTATAAAGAAATGTGCTCCTCGGAGCAGGCCAGGTACAGTAGTACAAGCCAATCTTAGCCAATCAGGAGGAAATATGAAAAATCTGGTCTATCTTAATGTCATGAGTATAGAAATAGCATGTACCGATTTGTATCAGCTTCCTGGTGGCACTATAACAGGCCAATGTGAAGTTTCGGTTCATGATTTGAGGCATTTTGTTCAAAACGGGCCGCTCCAGCAAACTTTAGCGAATCATGATGGAATATGAACAATCGGAAGGATTGGTCTTGATCACATGACTGTAGTAGAGATAATGAGTACATGTTTTGCGTAATGTTTGGACAAATTCTGTGGGAGTAATATCCTCCTTGTGCCACTATAACAGGACAATGGAAGAGGATGGCATTGTTCCTCGATCTAGTGGGAATGAGTCTGGAAAGTTTTACATCCATCAGACACTGCATTCATGATTTGAGGCATTTTGTGCAAAACAAGACACTCCTGGAAATGTTCACATTTTCTTCAAAAAATAGCCATACAATGAAGTTCTAATTTGTAAAGCAGTGCTTAATTGATTAGTATGAGCCTATTGTACAATATTGCAATTATTTTGCAACATAATAGGCTATACCTTGTCAGAATGTAACATACAGCACAGTTGGATTTTAAAACAATTTACATAATAAGCATCTACATGTAGCTATTTATAATTGTATGTCAAATATGGTCTGAAGAATCAATAGAGAATTCTGAAAAATTGCAAATCTGCAAAATGTTTAAATGTATAGGAACCCTGCAAATTTATCTTACAGACCCTGTAAACAGGAAGTAGGGGTAATATATATACAAACCACCCAGCCAAATTAAACTTCTTTGAACGATGTGTGTGTGTGTGTGTGTGTGTGTGTGTGTGTGTGTGTGTGTGTGTGTGTGTGTGTGTGTGTGTGTGTGTGTGTGGCAGCTGAATTAACAAAAATGGTATCGTAATTATAATAGTCAATTTATAGTTAGAGTTATATTGCAGATCTGCCTAAAGGGTGCTGTATTAATAACAAGAAGAAATGGGAGAAGAGAGATCTTACTTTGTGTCTGATGGCCCATCTTCTTTACTGAAGCTAAGAGGTGCACCTTTAGACTGATAACTGGCCATATCAACCTCACTGGCTGCTGGGGACTCCATGGTGTAAGAGATTAGAGGCAGAGCTATGGCAAACATGAACACACACACATAATGTATTGTTAGTTAATTGTCTCCATCAGGCCGGACAGCCCTGCTGTGTTCTTTTGGCCAGGATCATAGTTTAATATAATTCTGGTGGTCATTGGTTGCTCTGGCTGCATGGAAAGTGAAGCTGTTGCGCCTCAGCCAAACAAGGCAAGCCCGGTGCGTCACAGGGGCAGGACGACAAGAGCAGTTGTATAGAATTGACACCCAGCTTGGGCAATTAAAGCCCTTTTTTATTAAGGTGCTGCTACAAATAAAGTGACTGACGTTTCAATGCTACTGCATCTTCCTCAGAGTCATGAAAAACCACTTGTTTCTACAGGAATGTCATTTACTTAACGCTAGGCCTACCTTGAAACAGTATAATGCATTATAGCACATATTACACATACTGTAACACTCATTATAAATAATAAATACTACAACAATTGAACTTAAAGTCAATATGAAATGCTTTGTAATGTTATTAGTGTTGTTATAACGTATTGTGAATATGTGCTTATAACTTCAATTACACAGTATTATTAACAGTTTACAGCATAATACATGTACAGTATACTGTACTAAAAATGCTAGATATTCAACCAGCTAATTTTTATGCGTTTGCCTATAGGCCTAGACATCTAGCACGACGCGGCTATGCGGATGCTTTTTTTTATGCCAGCCTGACCCACCAATTGGAAATGGCTGCTCAATAGCAGACTTGCACAAGGATTTATTTAGTTCATTATATAGCCTACTCTGGCTAGCCTAGTAAACGACCAACTTCCGTAATCCAGTAGGATTTCCAGAAGATTGCGAGAAGATCTTGCGAGAAACAAATGAAATGGTTTCCGGAAGAGGGCGGGTACGAGGCTAGTCTCTGGCATAGTATTTTGGGCAGATCAGAGGTAGGGCGGGCTCTCGCTCTCTCTCCGTTGTGTCTCAATGACATTTAGCCTACCCTTGCACTACTCCCCCTCCCTCTCTCTCACTCTCCTCGCACTCTCTCACTCTAATGCGCAAGTTCTGTATGGAGAACCCTAACCCTAACCCAAGGGACAAAAGTAGTTTTTCATTTACCTGGCAAACCTGTTGGTCGCATTTTTGCTCTGTGGAAACTTGCATTGACTTTATGAGGTTTTAAATAAAAGTGGATTATTCACCTCGCAAATTTGCCTCAATGTGTAAAGACCTTTAGTCACCATAACATGTGTTATAATATGTTATTATTGTTTTGCCTATTTGGGAGTGGTTATAACTATAATTGTTTGCTGACTGGTGAAAGTAATTATAGTTCTGTTGTGGCTATAATCATTATAGACATGGGGCGTTAAACCCAAGAAAGTGTTAACAAAGTGATTTTCCTTACCCATTGTGTCTCAACCGGCAGTTTCTGTACTGTGTGCCTCAGAGCTCGAAGTCAGTGTACCTGGTTCTTTGCCTCATTAAATGAAAGCTAAAAAGAACAAAAAGTAAAGCCATAGTCTACATTTAACAAATTGTGAATTTTGGATTCGTGTGTGTGTGTGTGTGTGTGTATGTGTGTGTGTGTGTGTGTGTGTGTGTGTGTGTGTGTGTGTGTGTGTGTGTGTGTGTGCGTGTGTGTGTGTGTGTGTGTGTGTTAAAAGTGTTTAAGAGGAAGAGGAAGATTGTGTGTGTGTGTGTGTGTGTGTGTGTGTGTGTGTGTTGCAAGGCGCAGCTCAGAAGGGCAGTCGGCCGCCGCTGACATTATGTATTCATTATAATTTATTATTGATGTGTTCGGGCCCGACTCAATCTAGATAGAATCCTTTTTTTTTAATCGGGTAATGTGTGCATGTTTAGATTATCTGGTAAGAGAATCTTAAACGATTATACTGTAGTGTGTGATGCTAACAGATTTCAATGCCCCGATTAACTTGTAATGTAAGGCCAGCTTAAGGCCACCTCGAGGTTACACCTGTTCAGTCTGAACTTGGAAAATCTGCTTTCTGCTTTGATGCTCCTATTTCATGGGATACCTTACAACTCGAGCTACAAATTAACACCCCAATTTCCTATGTACAATGTCATAACTTACACTTACTGTACATCTCCCTACCTCAATATGTAATTGTTTTTAATTTACACATTTTTGGTTATGGTTTTATCTTGTTTCTGTGTTTTATACAATATGTTTTATTGTTGAAATGTGGAATGTACAGTATTGTTGTATTGTTGTATTTCTTTTGTGTGTGTAATCTTGACAGCATTGCAAATGAGGGTGAAAGTTTTCAATAAATACTAAATAAACTTACATTGAATATATGTTTAAGCCTTGACGATTGTAATTAAATTCCTACCTGTTTTGTTTGGTTGTCAGATGAAGATCTGCCAAGTTGAAGTGGAGACTGAGTGGATACTGCAGTTGGAGATGGTGTCTGCAGTGAGTGCAAGTGTTCTTTGCAACATTTGTCATTTCTCAACGGATGATCTACAGCGTTCTCTGTGACCACATCCTCTCCTCTCGTGCTTATCTAGACAACACCCAACATAGCTGTTAGCTGCAGTTTCATACTGTATGTACCAACACGTACAGTCATCAACTGTACTTTTCCACTGTGACATAAAGGGGGAGATCACAAATGATTCTTCAATACCAGGAGGGACAAGTGGCTATGATTGGCTTTCGAAGTTTGCAGGAGAGAGTGTAAACCTTCAAGTGAATTTATAATTCATAATGCAATATAATTGTAATTGCAACTTATGACCATATATATATATACACCTTAAAAAAATACGAAAAACAGCTGATCTTGTGATTCCTTGTGAGCTTGTAGATCTTCGTTTTTCCCTATTTTCAATGCACTGATACTGAAAACAAAACGTACTTTGTGATGCGTACCTTTGAATACTTAACTTTTTTTCTCCATCTCTACAGAGAATTGCAGAAATGGTGGCTGCAGAGAGTCTAAGTTGTCTTTGCAAGGCAGGCATCACATCTGTAATTTCTCATCAAATGGTCTACAGCGTTCTCTGTGACCACATCCTCTCCTCTGGTCACAGGGCCGGTTTCTGCTATAAGCAATATAAGCGGTCGCTAGGGCCACAACCACTAGGGGGGCCACATCAGAGCATGGTTGTGCTGGGAGGTTTGACTCCCCTAAAGGTTTTCTGCCCTGGATATACAGTATGGATAGGTTTGTGCACCTGGATGAGGTATTTCTGCTTTTATGTAGATAAGGGGTGATAAATATATTATTTGTAAACAACAACACCTTCTTATTCCCCTATGAGATACAATAATCCATCACACAGAAATAAGACAGGAGAGTGATCAGAGTGAGAATGGAATGTTTTACTATGGAGAGAGAGTATTCAAGACAAAGGTACAACAGAATAATCAATGGTTTGTGCTCTCTCTGACAAATTATGTTTTGACATGAGTTTATGTATGGTCATTTGGTCAGTCAGTAGATGACGTTTCAACAGTTCATAGGATATGTTTCTTGTCCACGAATGACAAGACAAAGAGTCCATATATAGTAGGTTACTGGGGGGAAGAGATGTCCTTGCTGGTGTCTGGATGACACCAGATGTCCCAAGCTGAGCCTTATAAACCAAAACAATTCTCATTGTTTAGGTACAGGCTCCAGGCAGTTGATAAGGCCTCAGTTCTATCAGACAGAGACCTTGTGGGTACTGTACATGACATGGCACAGTCACGGGCTGTGCCTTAGGGTCCGGTGGTCCTCAATATGTATTGATAAAAAGATGATATGAACCATAACAAAATACCTATCAAGGGGTCTTCAACGTTTTTACGGCCAAGGACCTATTACTTTTGTTGTTATCAATTAAATCTCTCGATGCCATGGTCTCCATAGACTTCCATGCAATTCATTGTGCACGGATCATGCACTCCCATGCCTAGATCATGCACCACTTGTGTGCACGCTGTTCACAGCTTTCAAACAAAAAAATCCACTTGGAAATCCATTCATGAGTTATCAGCCATTATGTTTTTACATTATGTAACATGGCTGCCATGTTTGAAAGATGGGGTTGGTATGGGGGTTAAACATGCAATTTCGCGATTGCGATCATGCCTAATACATTCTTTGAGGTCCAAAAAACATTTTTGAAAAAGAAAAAAGAAAAGAAAATCTTCAAAAACGGCCCAAACTCGGGAAACTCTGGGTTGGCACAGGGGGGGTACCAATACAAACTCGGGAAACTCGGGATTGGCACCAAACAGGTTAGCTGATAGAGAGATGAAGCAGGGACCCCATACTATACGTATTTCTTAGAATGCTTTCCATTCTGTCATACAGAAACGTGAATGGTGCTTGCATTGTAGCCTTGCATAGAACCTTAACATTCTGTGCAGCTCACAACCCAGACATCATCATTGCAGTTGTCAGCCAGCTCTGTGCAGTTAATTTGGAGAAGTAAAAACTCCTGACTAGATACATAACTTAAAAATGTGTGACAATGTAAAATCCATCAAGACTCAGAATGGTGAAGTAGAGCAGTGTGTCCTTCACAGCTTCCTAGTCCCTGTGTAGCATGCATTGCCTCCATCAGGTGCAGGTGCACATATTGTAGGGGATTTAATGGATCCCCATTAGCTGATGTTGGAGCAACAGCTAATCTTCCTTGGGTCCATATAAGATATACAAATATCCTATAAAAACATGTAAATACAAAATTACAATGCATAATAAAAAAAATCAATGACGGTCTTGTTGAACCACAGTTGCTCTCCACCCTGCTCTCATTCAATACAATGTCTGTAGGTTAGGTTGCTTTGCTTTCTCAATTGAATAAGTCGAAAATATCAAATTACATTTTCAGAAGGCTATACTCGCTATGCAACACTTTGGTTTACATAGGATATTATGCAAGTAACACTCAAAAGTGCGAACTTGCTACTGTAGGTTCTTTTGACAGTCTTTTTAACAGATTAAACTATCAAAATGATTAGGGCTTATCTGTGGATCACTATCATTCATTTTCATATTTCATGATTTGTATTCAGCCGTGGCCAAAAGGTGTCCCTGATTTTCATCTCCAGGAGTTCCGGCAAGAACTCCAAGCCACTTTCACCCCTGGTTTTGGGGGCCACCAAAAGAAATCTAGCTTTCTAGGGCCACCAGAATCCTAGAACCGGCCCCGGCCCTGCTAGGCTCGTATCTACACAGCACCCGTTGTGTAGAGATAACACAATACGTTTTACTAAGTATTGAGTGTTTAAGTGGTTAAATGTCTGACATTAACATGAATCCAACATACACTGATGACAGTGGTGTCAAACAAGTCTATGAAGCTATAAATCTCTGAACAAGTGCGTTTAATCTGCAACACAATGTACCTCAATGTATCTTCATTACACATCTCTCCACACACACATGGGTTCTATGAAAAGGAAATGATGAAACTACCACACAAACACTTTGGTTAAGTTAGATAGGGGCAGGGCTACTCACTTCTGGTGAGTCTGTGGAACTTCTCTATTTTATATAGAGAGGAGAGAGAGAGAGAGAGAGAGAGAGACATTTAGAGTCATCAAACATATAATTTTCCAAACAACTCACTCACGCTCTAACGCTCACGCTTATCTATCCTGATATTATCCTAGATAAAGTACTATGTTCTATCCGTCTGTCTTTCAATGTTATATGAGATACTTAAAGTGTGGTTCCTGTGGAAATAAGCCTCGGCTTTCTAGGATCTCCTTTTAGTTGACCTTGTACCAGTGATTTGTACTGTCATGAAACTGTACTTTTTTCTATTGCAAACTTCTAATAAATTCTTCAATCAATCAATCAATCTACGTTTATCTATTCACTCGCTTCAGCAACTGATCCCAAAGTTCACATGGTATTGGCCATTAGCATTATACCAACGGTGACGGAGCCCGAATTTCATTTCTCCTAAATTAAAGCTGTTTATTAGCGTTTTCTACTGTCTGTTGCCAGGGTTACGGTCTGTTCCTCCAGGCCATGGGATCTGGAGCCCCACACACACACACACACAGCTCCCTCTCTCACAGTTAGGAATGTGCATTCTCTCAGGAATGCTCTCTCTCTCTCTCTCTCTCTCTCTCTCTCTCTCTCACACTCACACGCTTTCACCAGGTGCGTTTGATGTGTGTCTCATCTTCCAGGGTAAATAAATATACACTCCTCCATGAGCTGCTCCTTACATTATGATGCTCTCACACACGCACCAGTTACAGTAACTTTCCCCACAACCCACACTCTGCACATATTTTGGAGCACACATCTTTGAACGGGTAATGTCTATTTTAGAAAATGTGCAGATACACTTAAACCTTATGTTGGTTTGTTTACTGTTGAGTGAGAACAAAATGTTGCACAGTTTTTTGCAATGTTGCAAAAAAAAATAAAAAAATGTTAATCTCATCAGGGGACCACTATGGAAAAGCCATGTTAACAACCTCCGTGCGTGAAGTTGGCACCCTATATGATGAAAACATGAACATGCACAAATCCAGCACTAAAGAATGACGCCATTTGTATTTCATGTTTTCATCATAATGGACTTCGCGGACTGAAGGTATCATAACGAGCTTTTATTGTGAAAAGCTGGAGCGGATCGTCTCTGGTGAGTGTTGTGTGTGTGACTTTCATCTCAGCTGTCAGCTGGACTGTGGTGAAGGAAAGGCCAGCACAGCAGACAGCCAGACAGAGATATTCCAACGCAACGCCGACACCGAAAATGCTTCCAACATCATTTAGCAGCGTTGCTTGGGACACAGAGCTTCCCTGTTAGACGCCCAGGTAGGTTGGATTGGCCATGACAAGGGGAAGCCGTTGTTTTTTTAGTTAGCAGCATGCTAACTAATGTTGGCTAACGCACGCATTTATAACTAGGTTATTACACAGAGATCGGTGAACCGTTAAATTCCGTTACTCCGACGACACTGTTGTATTACCCCTTCATTAGTATGGCATAGCAAGGATGCTAAATCCTACCTAAACATAATGCCATGGATGCCAAGCCACTATTCGTGCATTTAAAAAAAGGCATTTACATTTAAGGCTCAAATTGGCATATTTTGTATACCATCAATATTTGTGTCAAATTTGCATAATAATGATTATTATTATTAAAACGCATGGCATTATGTGTACCAGAATGCGTCGTCAACATGCTCGGGGGGGGGGGGGGGGGTTACAGCGGGTGTTAAAATTGACCCATCCCTACTGTCAGTCGTTCAACACAACACAACACTCTCACTCTTGGCTGACTTGCCACCCTTTGTGCACAGCAATGCATCACAGAATTCACTAGGTCGCCAATTTGGATATAACATCTCTTTAACATGGTCTTTTGCTTATAAGTACACGCATCCACGGACGCAGGGATATCATGCATTCACCTGCATTTAGCAGCTATAACTGAGCAGTTTCACCTATAACGTTGGACATGTTATTTCAATGATCAGCAGCTAGCAGTAAACAACACCTAACATGATGAGTAAGGATAAAGCTAAATGAAGTAACAGTCTTAGAAGTTTTACTAGCTGACTACTATACAAGTACTATGAAAATATTTGCATTATTTATATGTTTACTGCTAACGCAAATGCTCACCTCCACTCAAGGGCAAACATGATTTATCATGCTGGCTTTGTGATGTAGTGAATAACCTGACTTTGGTTGAAGTTGTGCTTACACTCTATAGCTCTGATCAATTACTCCTCTTTCACTAGAATGAACCTGCATGTTTGTTATAGATTCAATCATAACATAACCCACTTCAAAGGAGAGTGGTTTAAGGGGGTACGGTTCAAATCTATTTATGATTTGTATTGTTATTGTACTTGCATATTTACCGCATAATAGGTCGCAGATTAGTATGTAAAGTAAACAAACACAGGTTGTCAGTTTGTATGTATGTATGTATCTATGTCACCCCTGACACTGTGGTTTTATGGGTTTGTCGCTCTGACATGCTCTGACGTCACTGTGATGTCACACTTACAGAATCCCTTTATGCCCATATGTCATCAATATTAAGCCCATATAGGTCTTCATATGGGAATGCACATATATGGAGGCCACATCGCCACATACCACACTAACAGAATCCATATGGCCAAGACAGATGCTGTGTGGCTGGTTCTACAGACAGGGATCTCCATGTATGGGCATAAAAGGGTATGAAGTCAGATGTCATAGACATCATAGGACCTTCACATGAAGAATAACTGCGTAGGCATGTTTGGGCTCTCACATAGTACAACATGGATCTCCATATATGGGAACCAGGGGTCTCCAATCTCCATATATGGGTAACTGGTCCGATATACATCACTGCCCAGATGGCCAAGACATGGCGTGACCTGAGGTTCAATCTGAGATTCAATCATAACATAACCCACTTCAAAGGAGAGTGGTTTAAGGGGGTACGGTTCAAAATGTTCAACCTTTATCATAAAACCTACATTTATAATTTGTATTGTTATTGTACTTGCATATTATGTACCATAAATATAAAATATAAAACAACATAGCCTAATAAACAATAGTTGTAGTTTTTGGAACAAAAATGTCTGCTTTCATTGTGACAAGTTCCTTATGCAAGCCACTATTCCAGGGTTCCCCAATAGGCGGCCCGCGGGCCATTTGCGGCCCGTGGGGGGCTACTGTCTGGCCCACACCAACCCCAGTAATAATGGTGGTATAAGAGCAGCAACAACACTAGTATATCGACGTTGTCGGGTGGAAATCTCGTATCTCCAAATGTATACGTTCTTTCGCAAATCATACAAGGCCGTCGCACAAAAGTAGTGAAAACAGCAGATCTACAAGCACACAATTGTAGATCGGCTTTTTTCACTAGTTTAAATCATTTTTAAAATGATAAATTCAAAACGAACGGTTTTGGACATACAAGATTTTCACCCGACAACGATGAATACTGTCACTGGAGTAACGGGAACGCCACCGTCGCCCCCTGTAATGTTGTGGCCCTCGGCTTGGTACCCTAGACATAATTCTGCCCTTGGCGAAAACTAATTGGGGAACCCTGTACTATTCTCTGTCCTCTGCCAGGCCACTTTTGACACTTCACAGATAAGCACTTCTTGGGTGGGGGCGTGCAGTGAACGGAGGGATGCCTGTGGAAAGCCTGAACAGCCAGGCGGCCCGCCAGGCCAAGCAGAAGAGGAAGTCCCACAGCCTCTCCATCAGACGGACCAACAGCACGGAGCAGGACCGCATCGGCCTGCACAGAGACCTGCTGGAGGGACAGGTGAGGACTGGGACAACCCCCAGGCCACCCTTCTTTCTTACCCCTTTGTATCTGTGGAACAACTGTATGTTCCTTTCTGTTTATTCACACAGCCAGGGCCCATGGAATTCACCTAACAGATTACCTCAGACTTTAAAGACTCGCTCTTGGAAATTTAGTTCACAGCAAGAATGTACAACAGGGAAATATGGTTCAGCACAGCATAATACACAATAGAGGCTTCCGAATCAATGATACACACTTAAACAAAACTTGTCAAATGAACAATGTCAAGTGCAGAAAATGAAACGGCACAGTGCTAGCTCTAATGTGACCTTAAGTCCCTTGTACAAATATTGTAGTTGATACTTGTAGGTACTGTAGGCGAGTCCCAGTAAGTCTAAGCCAGTGACTTTCACTCTTCTTTTTTAGAGGGAAAAGCATTGTTTGTGTTGGTGCTAGTTTAGTATGGCCACAGCCCCATGCATGGTCACCTAAAGGCATCTGATTAAACAGCTTTTTTGCATGTTATTTTTTCTTGTGTTCTACAAAGCTACAGGTTATTTTCATCAGTCTCGTCCTAACCCTAAAACTATTTAAGTCAAGAAATTGTGCCTATGCATGGGAGTGAATTTAAGGCCACCGTCTCTGGAGTCACATGCATCCCTTCTTTGGGTAGATCATGTTAGTGCATTCTCTCCAGTACCTCTCATACGATGCCTTCCTTTTAGCTTCACTATCTGGCTCTTCATTATGAAAATATGTTTTATTAAAAGAGCAATATGCACTTCTTTTTTAGTGTATTTGATAGAATGAAACACTGATGTATTTTATAGTGTATAACTAGCTCACAATACAGGCCAAATAGCTTTGCGCAGATCAAGGATTAAGCCAGGCCCTCATTTGTTGCAGGCCTGTCCCTGTTGATTAGTGATTTGCCCAATTTCTTAATTATAAAGTCAAATAGCTTACTGAGAACAGGGGATTGACTAGACTCAGATAAACCTTGTTCAGTATGCCACTGGAGATTAAGATCTACTTGTCATACCGTAACCTCTGCATGACTCATACATACAGTGTGATTGCAGCAGGATGAAAATGGGCCGTTCCATCCCTGTTGAGTTGTTTTGGTAGCAGCCGGTTGTGAGGAGCCGTTTCATGGGGCAAACTATTTAATCTTTTCCTCATGACTTTTGTGTGTGTTGTTGTTGTTGTCCTCCTGCCCCCCTAAATCTTTCACTCGGTTTCACTTGGTCCTAGTCTTCTGATAATCTGGAGTCCTACTCGAGGATGGAGGTAAGTTACGGGTGACTAGTGTTAGCGTGGGCAATGTTAGCATAAGTTAGTTTTTAGTTTATCTTAGATTAATTTAGATCTAGCTTTAGTGTTGTGCTGATGTAGTCAATGTTTGATCAGTACTGCCAGCGGGCCGGTGGGGGGGGGGCGTGATGATTTCCTCTTTCCCTGAATGAATCTACTGCAGTTGTTGTGCGTTTGACTTTCATTGGGAAGTGCCGACTTGGTATGCAATTTTTGCTGCAGGGCTAGCTTAATTCTTTGGCAGTTGTGCACTGTAGCACTGACCTTCTTTTCTTGTTATGTTGGGCTGGGTTATTGCTATCCTATGAATACCGAGACCACACTTCACTGAGCACTAGTGTAACCCAGGAAAGATTTCTATACAAGGGCAAATCTGTGTCCGTATAAAAGGCTATATTTGTCTCATTTGTTAGTGCCTCGGTTTAGGCTTTGCATGGTTTTCAGTGTGAGCTGAACATAACCATAGCAATTACAATATCGTCACTGCCGGACAGAAACCTCATATCTCCAAGTTTCAAATGTACTTTATATGTTTTTTCACCAAGTAAAGCCCTGCTTCATCATACAAGGCTGTCGCACAAAAGTAGTGAAAACAGCCGATCTACAAGCACACAACGCTTCACAGTGCAAGGCGTTGTGTGCTTGGAGATCTGCTATTTTCACTAGTTTCGTTCATTTTTAAAATGAAAAATACAAAACGAACAGTCTTAGACATACAAGGTTTCCATCCGACAACGACGATATGCTTCCTTAATCATGTTCTTGATGTCAAATGTGTGTTACGCAGTATGGCATTCTTGGATAGTTTGACAAAGATGTGGACATTCTCTTTCATTGTTACCATATTTGGCTCACACTAGGGCTTTAGGTGGGATGGAGATTTACTGTGCTAGGAGCCCATTGATTGGCCAGCTTGAAATAGAGTCAGCTCTTGTTTCCTTCCTGTCAGACGCATTTTATAGTGCATCAAAGAGCAATATTATATCCACTACGGTTGCTGTGCTTGTACTTTGCTGAAAGTCCTGGGTGCAGATGAGCGTGCTGAAGCATCGATACTGTGAAAAGCAGACCGGTTTTCTGTATAGTGCCTGCGAGGTAATGAAGAAAGGATTTGCACTGTACTTTACATCTATAGCTACAGTTAAACAGACAAACTTCACATTCCCTACAGTTAAACATGGATACACTTAACATCCGTACAGTTAAACCAGTGGACCCGAATAAATAATGGACCTTGATATGAAAGGGATTGAAAACCACAGAGAAAACAACAAATATAGACACTTCACATCCAAACTGTTACTCATGGACACACCCACAAGCTGCCTCATAACACACAGAGTCCTGCCACTGAGCGGCTCTGCTGTTGAGATGGAGAGATATAGACCTTTTATTGATCCCAAGGGACATTCGGCTGTCATACAGTAGCTGCACTGCAGTTAGTTGGCTAGCTCAAAGGCATATTGGCAGTAGTTGTTTATCCCTATACTGTCCCTGCCCAGATGTGTCCTAGCTGGTCCAAGGTTTCAAACAAGCAACCGTCTGTCCTCCTTTTCACTCTCCTCCTCACTCTCCCAGTCCACCCAGTTCCAGTGTGTCGATGTCTAGTGTTCATGGGTCTGATCTTCGCCTTCTCTTACAGGACTCCAAACTTCCCCTCGCTGTTCGGAGCAACCTGCTGGATCTGTTTGGTCAGATTGAGAGGGAGTTTGAAAACCTTTACATAGAAAACATTGAATGTAAGTATATTAACTTATTTACTGTCTTTTAAAACATCGACTGAAGGGGTTAACTGCCATGAAAAAAGACGCTTCCATCTTAACCCACTAATGTTCTCTTCTGGGGGTCGCTGGCATAAAACATTTTCAGATGGAGGGGACCAGCCTCATAACTGTGCAATGACCTCTGCATCTGAAGACGTTATTGTTTGATGTGTTTGATTTTCATTTTATTGTATGCTGAGTGTAGCTATTCAAGTGTTGTCAGTTTTTACTGTAGCTCAGGGGTCTTCAACGTTTTCAGGCCAAGTTCTCAGAATATGGACGTTAGGGTTCAAGTGGTTAATATAAAAAAGGAGAAAAAAGGTTTTTACCACACAAAGATTTGAAGGACCCCCTGTAGTAACTCCGAGGACCTCCTAGGGGTCCCAGTCCCCCTGTTGAAGACCCCTGCTATAGCTGATGTCATTTTTTATCACATCCCTTTTAGTGTATTTTTACAGCTCTTTATACGTTTTATATAGCTTATATTATTATCCTTCGTAAACCATTTTGCAATTTAATATACTGTAGGCCTGGATAATCTAGTTGCTAGAACGCTGCTCTATGATTTTAGTGTTATCAGACGTAATCAGTAATAAACCGTATTTGCAGTACACAGATGGTACTAGCCTAGGGCTGTCACGATATGACATTTTACATGAAGATTAATTGTCACTCAAATAATTGGCGATTAACGATTTAATTGTGTTTTTGTCGTTGATAATTACATTTCTGTTTGGCTTTTAGGCTTTGAAGTTGCATATGGTAGATATGATACATAACCTAAATATACAAATACATACTGACATATTTGACAACTTACTACTTAAAAAATAACATTGATAGTGGAAATATTTCCACAATGTTTTACATGGAAACGATTATGACGATTATGAAAAATAATCACGATTCTGTTAAATAATCACGATTAGACGATTATGTAATAATTGTGACAGCCCTAGATGGTACTGTAACTCAGTGATTTAGAAGCAGCACCAGGACAGACAATGACTCAATGCCTGGCCTCTGTGTTGATTTTCAGTGCGCAGGGAAATCGAGACCCTGAACGATCGCTTAGCAGCCGAGGGACAAACTCTTGAAGGAGGAGATTTAACCAAAGGAGCACTTAAAACAAAAGGTATGACATGCAGGGGCGTCACAGGGGGGCCCTAATTATTTTATACTTTAGCTATTGAAAAATAGCAGATATACAAGCTCACAGCGCAGCACCGAGTGCCCCGCTGTGAGCTTGTATATCTGCTATTTTTGAAAGGTTGTGAAAATGTGTGCAAATCTTTGAATATATGTATTTTTTAAGCGAACATTTGTAATTTGAGATGGGGGACATTTTTATACTTTAGCTATTGAAAAATAGCAGATCTACAAGCTCGCAGCGCAGCACTCGGTGCTGTGCCGTGAGCTTGTATATCTGCTATTTTTCAATAGTTAAAGCGCAATATAATGCGTAATAATGCATTCCCAGTCTAAATTGGTTAAACCCCCTCTCCCTATGAAGAACATTCATGGGGGGCCCGCAATGGATCCTTGTACCCAGAATTGTGTGCGACACCTCTGATGACATGTACAGTAGGACAGTTCCATGGAGGGCATCTGGGGAAGATTCTGACTAAATTTGGAAGACCTTTTCTTTTAAGGACAAACTTGTTTTCTACAGCCTGTATTCATCACCCTGTACTTGATAGAGTGATTTTCCTGCCATGCCTGCACTGGTTATTGCTACAAGGGTTATTTATGGTTCTTACATGGAGACTATTTACCAAGATCTGACTTTCAGCATAGTATTACTGTTGCTCACATTCAGAGACTGGTTTTGCTCGTATACTGTCTCTACTAGCCCCCAAAACAATGTGAAAGAGATAAAGAAGGATTTGTTTTATCATACATGGCATTTTTGAGATGCAGTAGTATTTTGTGTATTTTGAGGAGACTGGAAAGCTACTATAGAAGCTAGCTGACTCTGGCTTTTGTGGGGCTTTAATTGGCAAAAGACAATTAGAATGTCCTTTTACCATTTTTATCACCCATGTCCTTTAGGGCTGAACAGTTGGTAGAAAAGTAATCAAAAATTGCAATATGATCTACTGCAATTTCCAAATCAGAAACTACAATGAGTTGCATAAAAGAAAGGGGAATTAACTTAATTTAAACCAGGTTTTCTAGGGGTTTGGTTAATATGTTGTCCTTGTATCACATACAATATTTTCACCCTACTATTTTTCTCTGTCTGGCTTTTCTTGTTTACAGCAAGTCATAGCACAAGCCAGCTGTCACAAAAACTAAAGACCACCTACAAGGCTTCTACAAGCAAGGTAAATATTGTGCTTTTTGCAAGCAGCCGTTTATGTCCACTTAGGTTTTCATATTGTTGTTACGGTATTGTTGGAGAAAATGTGTTGTCTTAAAAGTCTTATTGATCAATAAGATCAATAGTAAGTCTATGTTGCATTAAATAATGTACTGCCACATTTGGTCACACGCTATTTAGACAAGTTTGTCAAAACCTTGCGGCTTATTTATACTTTGTCGCTCATCAACATTCACTATGTAAAATATATCGTCGTTGTCGGGTGAAAACCTTGTATGTCCCAAAACCGTTCGTTTTGTATTTATCATTTTAAAAATGATTTAAACCAGTGAAAACAGCCGATCTACAAGCACACAACGCCTCGCGCCGCGAGGCGTTGTGTGCTTGTAGATCTGCTGTTTTCACTACTTTCGTGCGACGGCCTTGTACGATGAAGCAGGGCTTTGCTTTGCGAAAGAACGGACAAATTTGAAACTTGGAGATACGAGGTTTCTGCCCGACAACGACGATATGCTATTTGTGTCAAGTGACACTTTGTGGAAGTTGTGCGATGAAGTGTAAATAACCCTGCGTAGCG
Source organism: Nannobrachium achirus (assembly GCF_963921795.1). Taxonomy (NCBI): domain Eukaryota; kingdom Metazoa; phylum Chordata; class Actinopteri; order Myctophiformes; family Myctophidae; genus Nannobrachium; species Nannobrachium achirus. The sequence goes on along the minus strand of NC_137814.1, from coordinate 52,103,220 downwards.
TTTCAAAGCAACTTGTGACCTTTTTCTTGGATTTTGAAGAAAACAACCTGCTCACTCTTCCATCTGTGTGTGTGTGCTCTTAGCCTCGCTCAAATTCTTGCTATGCCAGAGTAGGTGGAACCCGCAACTTCAGCGTAACCAGCTGGGAGTTATGGGGTGGAGATTCATGGGTAAACTGTGTTGGTTTCTCCTCTCCCCCCCCCCTCCTGTGTGCCTATTATATGCATGAGCAGCCCAGCCAGGGAGTCCAACCCCCCTCCCCAAGAACCCTGGTCATTCAAATGTACAGTACCAGCTCAGTTCTTGTACATTTCTTTTATTTTATTTTGAAGTTAAATAATCACGACTAATTGATAACTCACTAATGAGCTTTTCAGTTAAGTTGTGCTTTTTGTTTGACATAATTTCTTGTTTTTATTTTAACTGGCATTTACACAGTACATAATGGTACACAATCAAGAAATAAACACCAGCCGAGCGCCAAGCGCAGTTCGATTTTTCGTTTGGCACGTTGAGTTTCGGAAGACACCCGACACGTTTTGCAACAAGATATCAGCTTCGTTGTGTCGATTCAATCTGTAAAAAAATATATAAGCCATGTTGACTCATCAGACAGGCAACGTTTTTCCAATGATATATCACCAGTGATGGCTCATAGTACTCATAATCAATAAAATAGCATTAATGTCTCAGCAGTGTCAGCACTAGTAATATTTGTAATAAAATATCAGCCTCGGTGGCTCATAGTGCGGGCAACTCTTTAGATCAATAAAATATTGATGGCTGAGCACGAGTAACATTTGTAACAATATCAGCCTTGGTGGATCATATACTGTACAGTGCACAACTGCACATGAATAAACCTGGTGGTGTGTAGGGATGGGATGATAAGCGATATTATCGTTTATCGCGATAAAAAACACTCACGGTAATCGTATCGTGGAGATTTCATTTATCGTGATTATCGTCCTCCGTTATGCACTGGGATCAATTCACCTTTTATTTGCCGAGCTGCATATCCGGTACTACTTAGAGTAGACCCTCTATAATTATTATAAGGTAATCTATCTATAAATGCGAGAAGTCTCTGCGTGTCTGTCTGTGTGTCTGTAATCCGCGTATCTCGAGAACCGTTCGTCCCACCGGCTTCAGATTCGGCACGCACGTTCCCCGCCGCGGCACGGAGTGCAGTGCCGGGTCTCGACCCGACCCGACGCGCGGTTTTCCCGACGCGCGGTTTTCCCGAACCGGCGCGAAACGTTCGGAATCTCCTTATGCGGGGTTGATTGTTGACATCAGGCTGTTCCGGAGGAAATCGGCGAAAGCTCTGACTCATTGTGACATCACTTCATAAAAGGCTCTGACATCACGTACGCCACATGAGTCAACAAAAAATCTCTGTGAGTGTGTATGTATGTATGTAATCCGCGTATCTCGAGAACCGTTCGTCCCACGGGCACGCGCGTTCTCCATATATGGGCGTTCGTCCCACGGGCACGCGCGTTCTCCATATATGGGCATAAAATGAATGCCCCCATATATGGGCATAAAATGGATTGCAGACAGACAGATACAGATATCTCCATATAGTGACGCAGACAGACAGATACAGATATCTCCATATATGGGCATAAATGGACACAGGCAAACAGATGTTCAAAACGGGTCCTATGACAACAGGTATAATGAGGTTTGCATTAAAGGGGGAACCGGCACTGTGTCTGCAACACAGTTGGAGGCACAGACAGATACTCCATATATGGGCATAAAATGGACGCAGATAGACACATATCTCCATATATGGGCATAAAATGGACCCAGAACTATAACTGCAGTGATCTCCATATATGGACATAAAATGGACGCCGACAGACAGACAGACAGATACAGATATCTCCATATATGGGCATAAATGGGCACAGGCAGACAGATGGTCAAAACGGGTCCTATGAAAACAGGTATAATGGGGTTTGCATTAAAGGGCGGGGCATTCATTCCCTATTTACATTGTTCCGAGTTGGCCAGGTCGCCGACTAGACGCTGGGCCACAGCTTCTAGTTATATAAATTACACTTACTTGATTACACGTCTTTTTTCACTCTCTATCAAATGTCTTTGTCAAAGTAGATGTAGATCTGCTATTTTTTGGCAAATGTTCCGCCCCAGGATAATAGATTTTGATTATCGCGATGATATCGTAAATCGAGATTTTCTTTTGTCACAATCGTGTCATGACATTTTCATATCGTCCCATTCCTGGTGGTGTGCTAGATCTCCTGTTGTCATCAACATACAGCACAGTAATGTTTTATATTGTTTTGCGTCGCTTGTCTACTTTAACTGTGCTGTCATGTGTTATATCTTCCATGCACACCTAAACCTTTAGACGCAAGCAATACTGCAACTCTGGCAGAAAGAAACGAAGAAACCTGACATTTTGTTTTAAAACTAGGATTCTTTTAACTCTATTTAGTGGCTAATTTCTTTTCATTTGGACTCTATCTTTAAAATCTGCTCTTACCACTGTTTTTATTCACCAAATTAGTATTATGCGCTATAAATCTATGTATGATACGCGAGCCACAACTTTGTTTGTTGTAAAGAAATGTAAATACAACACTAAAACATTGGTAGAAGGTAGAATTCTTCATCTACCGGCAGGGATGAAAGTACGTTCTTGCTGGTACTACCCCAACCTTCCATCGTTCATATTCTTCTCCTCTCAACCTTCCATCGTTCATATTCTTCTCCTCTCACCCCAGCCTCATGCATAACCCTGAACACACCCATTGAATTTGTGGTGATGTTTTCCGCAACAAACAACTGCCTGCCAAGAACACACAGCAGCACTCGATATCAGTCCGCTGCAGCAGAAGTTGGCGTTAGCCAATAACCAAACAGTTTTGGAAAAGGCAATGCTGCAGCAGTGTTCCAATACAGATTAAAATCCCACAGGTCTGTCTGTACTGGGCACAAAACACACTGGAACTATTGAGAAGCAATTCATAAGAAAACAATTTCTTATCAGTGGTGACCTAACATTAGCTTTTTAGTTTTTTCTTGTTGGAAAATGTGATCGTGACAGGTTGTATGTGGGTTTTGGCAGGCAGCTGCTGTCCCCTCTTCCTGATATTGTGTACTTGGGACCCTGTACACAATAGAGGGACATTTGTTCTATTGGGTGGTCGTTATCTTTAAAATGCCCTTAATTTCCCTGAGATTAAAGGACAACTTTTTACAACAAGGGTTCATATTTTAGATTGTAATTAGAGAAAAGAAAAAGTGAGTGTTAAAATGTATTCATTTGCTTCGTTCTATTGTTTTATCACGTTTACCGTGCTAAAATGTGGGACATGCGACTGCGTACACATGGGGGCATGCGTACAAGTGGCAAAATATGTCTTTTTAGACACAATAAGCCAGCAGTTTCTTTATCACTATTTACAGTAACACTTCTAGCCCCCATAAGTCACATCCAACCATGAAAGGTTGTGTTGTATCTTGGGAATGGGCTTATTCTGTGTAAAATTACATATTTAGCCACTTGTACGCATGCCCCAACCACTGAAAAAAGAATCTCTAAAACAATAGAAAGAAGTAAATGAAATAATTTTAACACTCATCTTTTATATTCTTTAATTACAATCTAAAATATGAACCCTTGTTGTAAAAAACTAAAGTTGTCCTTTAAGTAGAGGTGAAAAAGGGACATTTGTTGCCACCTTGGGTTGACTTTACTCCATTATGACACAGCGTGTGGTCTGCTGGGAAAACGTTTTCCATATCAGGTTACTGGCCTGATATCCACATCGAGGTCACAATTCAAGAAGAAATTGGGTTGCTTTGCAGCATGGCATACTGCACACAAACACAATATCCCGAAAACTCTGAATAAAAGACTGGTTGTCTGATATTACTGTATATGACTGACCACTCCCTGAAGCATACTCTGAAGGCCATTCTCCTCTGTGATCCAAGTTTGCTTTGCCTTTCCTCAAACCTCTTCTTACCTGATCGTTAAATGTAGCATGCCGCGATGGCGCTACATTTGATCAGATGTTGGTTTCCTAGTCGTTCTCAAACGCAGCAGGAGGTATCGACGGTCACAGACTTTATTTTCAATTACAGCCCAAACTGAAACACATTACACTTTCAGTCAATTTCATTAAAAAATAAATGTTATTCTACCTCAAATATATCACCTTTTGATATAATATCAATGTAGGACCATATCCCATATCATTCATAGTTATAGGTAACAGTGAATGATCTAATGATTAAAATCTGCAGGTTAGCTAACCCATGCAACCATTTCAATAGCTTTTGGATGCTTCTTACTGACATATTTAATTCACACATTTTATTTTGCCACGGTGTTGATTTAACCTTTGTTTCAATTTGACAGTTGAACTATTTGAATGGTATATGCTTTGTTCCTTGTGTACACAGTGAGGTTACATTTCAAATGTGTGATTGCTTAAAATATGCTGTCCTGCTTCTTTTCAGTTGGAACTTGTTTAGTGGTCTGTGTCAGAAACGGACCCATAGTCCTGTTTGTATCATCCCCATATTCAATGTAAACACCTCGACCTGCCAGGCTGTTGATGATAACAACTATCATTTGATGTCCTTGGTTTTATTATAACTCTGTGTTCTTTACCTCCTCCCCCCCATCCAGCATTTTCCTTTGCAGCCTTGCATTTACAGTAATCCAGTTTTGATAAATGCAACCTACAGTACTGATTAGGGCTGTCAATTCCTTTATAAAATCTGATTTGAATCCAGATCTATTAAAATGATCAAAATTGAAATCAATTTCAGTCGTAATTATAATTGTTGTTGGTCATTCACCCATTTAGAACGGGTACACATTATAGTGTATCATTATTTTATGCTTTAACTATTGAAAAATAGCAGATATACAAGCTCACAAGCTCTACAAGCTTGCAGCGCGGCACCGAGTGCCGCACTGCGAGCTTGTAGATCTGCTATTTTTGAAAAATCGTGAAAATTTCAATTTTGACCCAATTCTATAAGTGTCTTTTGAATCCTTCTAAGATTTTTGGAAAAACCTATGTTTCTATGTCAGCAATCTGGCCAGCCATCGTCAAAGAAAAGGTCCTTTTCACTTAACTGGAGCTCAGTTAGTCTGTTCTTGAGAGACTACTATGTCAGTGGTTCTCAAACCTTTTCATGTGAAGGACCCCCAAAATGATATGTATTTGGCCACGGAGCACGGACCCCCATCTCAAAATATCTAGTTCCAGGGACCACCCGGAAGCAAAATTTGAGTTACAAACGTTCGCTTTAAAAATACATATATTCAAAGATTTGCACACATTTTCACGACTTTTTCAAAAATAGCAGATCTACAAGCTCGCAAGCGCGGCACTCGGTGCCGCGCTGTGAGCTTGTATATCTGCTATTTTTCACTGGTTAAAGCATTCAATAATTCTAGGCCTAAATGGGTTAATAAATTGCATATAGCCAGAGTGCTGCATGATCAGCAGCTGCCGAGGTAGCGACAAGGCCACGTTCATTAAATTATATTGGTAAAACAAATGGCTTGTTGTTTGCGCGACATCAAATATTCATCTCCAGTTTTTAGCTGAGCAAACGATGCGAAAGCCAGTATCTGATTCAGCGTTTTTTCATGACTAAAAATAGAGCGATCCAAACTTATGTCCTCCCGAATCTTTCACTGGGGATGGGCCTGTACAAGTCAGCACATCATGACCAAATATGAAATTAAATATGTAGACAAAGTATTACATGCAGTAAATACTCAAAACGTATTCAATATTTACTATAATAATTAACAATGTAGTGATTATGAATCAGTGACACATTTATCTTTTTGAAAGCATAAATTAGGATTCGAATAATGCAATTTTTTTACAGTGTGGAACTGGATTCAAATCTTAAAACTGAGTCCGACAGCCCTAGTACTGATACATGTTTTCATTCGAGTCAACGCCAGAGGTTGCAAACAAAGCTTAGCGTTTGTTTTCAAAGTTCACCGTGCACCAAATGGGTGGCCACCCATCACCAGGCAATGAATTTAGCGAGGTATGTTGTCGATGACAGAAAAGTGTATTTCATTGACCGTCGGCTAATTCAAATGTAATGACGGTCCTTATACTGTCCGACCACAACAAGCTCCAACCATGTGATGCACACAGTGAGGAGAAAGCAAACGCCAAGATTTTATTTTATATTTTGCAAATACCGTCTGTACCGGGTCATTTGACGCAAATAATGTCCGCCAAACCCAAGCTTCTTTGCCCCCGGCATACATACTGCAGGATCCCTGCTGACTGGTTTCCCCACGGTCCTCAGTTCTGCTGCTCACCCCCTGCTTCTCTCCCGCAGAGCAGGGTTCCTACACAGCCTGGAGAATCTCATGGATTCCATTATTTACAGATCTTGACTCGATCAAAAAGCCTGAAATATAGTGTCAAAATCCAAATTTCTGTCCGAGATGCACTCATTTGACCACTGTCTGGCAGCGGTGGTCACTGAGTCTTAGCATTTTTACATGTTGCGGTGTTGGTATGGAATATCTTTGGGTATATACAGCGATACGTCATAGCAAGGCGCCGTTTTACCCACCCACTGTACAAATTCAGTGAATCTGATAAAACCCCAAAAACAACTGCCTAAAATAAACAAACAAGAACTCTAGGTCTTGAGCAAAAACGTGTAATTGTAAGAAGGTGTAGGAACCCTGTTTGAATCCTAGAGGCACCGTATAAATCAGAGGTCTTAATACAGCATGTGTGCGTTCCCCTCAGATCGTGTCGAGTTTCAAGACCACAACGTCCAGAGCCGTGTGTCAACTGGTGAGGGAGTATGTGGGACACCGAGACGGGATCTGGGACCTGAGTGTGACCAGGACCCAGCCGGTGGTCTTGGGTACCGCGTCTGCAGGTGCTGACTCTGTCTGCAGTCTGTCTGTCTTCCTTAATTCTCTCGAGCCAGACTCCGGAGATTGTGGAATAGTTGTTTGGCTGTGCAAGACTAGTCTTCCTTTACCATCTGGTCCGTTTATGTGTGACCTCACTTCAGTTGCAACTCGGCATGTAAAAACAGTCGTTACATTTGCTGCATTCATTAATAGTACTTACGTATCTGCACACATAGGAGGATTTGATCTTTATTTCTTTACCTTTGACGTTTTCTTATACTATTATTGTTCACTCAAACTATGTATGAGCAATTGTGTCCTGTGTTCACAAATGAAGACAATAATTTTGCACCCTTAAACAGGTGCTCCCATACAGTATATGGAATGGAATGTTTATCAAACAATCAGACCAATGTGTCAGGGATTTTCTTCGAATCGTTCTAATCCGCCCTTGTCCGACACAGTCGACATCACAGTAGTGCATGACCAGGTCGTGCAAATTCGGAAGAGACTGGAACAATAACTTGAATGTGCTTTTTACACACACACACACACACACACACACACACACACACACACACACACACCCCATAGAGTTATCCATGTATTGCTATCTACCTGGGTGGGTAACAATGGCCCTTAGGTGTGATATAATGGCAATATACCATGGGCTGGAGTGAGTTATTAATGTGACAACCTGAAAATCATCCCAATCATTTCTACAAGAAAGTAGTTCCCAACGCCGTTGCAAGGCGTTGTGAGCATGTAGATCTGCTATTTTCACAATAGAACCGTGTTGTACAAAATGTAATGCCTCAACTCTTAGTGCTTGTAGGGTGGGGGGGTCCCTCTGTTAAAATCTGATTATTTTTGGGGGTCGTGGCCTGAAAAGGCTGAGTACCACTGGTATACTGCATGTGTTGATAAGCGACTCCTAGCCGCAAATAACACACAGCTCTTTGCCCATCATCATATTGCTGTTTGTTCTATGATGTCAGTTTGAAGTGACTTTAACGCCATGTGTTTATCGTCCACTTGTATCAACAGATCACAGTGCCATGCTGTGGAGCATCGAGACTGGGAAGTGCCTCCTTAAATATGTGGGCCATCAAGGGTCAGGTAGTACACTGAAACACATGCTTTGGTTATTGTTTCATATGGTTTTGGTAGCCTTTTCTTCCGATTGGAAATGATTGTTTTAGCATAGTCGATGCTTAATTGATTGCCATTATAGTGGAAACATACACCCACATATACTCACTCTTCCTGTTGAACTGAATGTATATTTTTGTTAACCTCTCGGTCATTCTCCCTCTTTCTTCAGTCAACTCTATCAAGTTCCACCCTACTGAACAAATGGCTCTAACAGGTAAGGATGTCAGACATTCTACCAGGGTTCCCACGGTCCCATATTTTGAAATTAGAAAAGTATTTTTCCAGTATTGGAAAAGGTTTGGAATTGATCAGCATAATCTTTGAATAAAAACATTTTCTAAAATATGTATAACATTACACAAAATCTGTAACATATATGTCATTTTTCACAGAGCAGCCTGCGTGATTGCAGCCTAATGTATGTGACAAAAAGAACAGATCTACAAGCTCACAAAGTGCTACAGCGTGACGCATAGTTAGCTTGTAGATCTGTTCCTTTGTCACCTTCCTATTAAGTCTTAGGGCCTAAGATAGGTGGTGCAGAAAAGAATTTGGCACGAAATTTGGAATGGAATTAAACCATTATACCATTCTATGCTTTATTTTTGCTACACTGCCTGTCTTTGGGCATTGCACATAGGAGTAAGAGACTCATTATTGCGCTGAATGATTGTTATATATCTATCTATCTATCTAGGTCGTCCTCAGACGAGCCCTCCATCGTTGTTTCCAGTCATCTCGGTTCTCCATACATCTGGCCAGCTCATTGGTGTTCTGTGTCCCTACGTCTTCCTTGAGTATGTCCACGTATGTTTTTGTGGGACGTCCTCGCGGCCGGTGCCCGTGTGTTGGCTCCCACAGTACCAATTTGCTGGCTGGAAGCTCCTGGTGTCTTTGGCAGTGTCCTGCTAGTCTCATTCTTCTGGTGGCAATTTTCTCGCTTACCTTTGGTATTCCCTCATACAGGCTCTCGTTTGTAACATGTGCACTCCTGTTGATGTTGAGTACTGCACGCAACATTCTAGTGTAGCACCCGTCTAGAGACTTCTGCAGGGTTGGCTTCAGGGTCCAGCATTCACTGCCATAGAGGAGAACAGACTCCACCGTTGCAAAGAAGAAGCTAAGTTTGATTTGGCGGGGGAGGTTAGAGTTCCATACACTGTTCATGCCGTTCAGGGCCCTCCAAGCGAGTGCCTTCCTTACTTTAAGGTCTTTCTCAGTTGAGTCGACCCATGCGCCCAGGTACTTGAAGTCCTTGACTTCCTTCAACACAGCTCCTTCTGTTGTTGTCAGAGGTGAGTGATCAGGTAGGTTATAGGTGATAACCTCAGTTTTCTTAGCGTTTAGCCTGAGACCAACTTTGGCACACTCTATCTCCACCCTGTTCAGGAGTTCTTGTGCTTGTTCCATGCTGTCGGAGAGCAGGCTGATGTCGTCCGCATAGTCCAGGTCTGTCAGAACTACTGCGGGATGCCGTCTTGACCTCCTTGGTGTTAGCGTGAAGCCAAGCTCTTGTTCCCGTCCCCCTATGGCTTTCCTGAGCGCATAATCTAGAACTATGATGAAGAGGTAGGGGGCTAGGGTGTCTCCTTGCATTACCCCAGCTCGGATGTCAAACACCTCACTGCTGCCATCTGGGGTCACCACTTTGGCCCTTGTTTTTGCGTACATGGTCTCGATAGCCCGGAGAATGTTGGGAGGGACATTGTAGGCCTCAAGGATCTTCACCATCTTGCTTCTGTGGATAGAATCAAAAGCCTTTTTGAAGTCAATGAAGCACAGTACAGCTGCTAGGTTGTTCTTTTTCACCTCCTCTATTAATCTCCTTAATGCCAGGATCTGTGCTACGGTTGTTCTCTCCTCTCGAAAACCATTTTGGTTCTCTCTCAGGTGAGGGTCGATGGCATGCCGTATCCTGTTCAGTATCATTCGGTTGAAGACCTTAGCAGTGATACATGTCAGGCTGATGCCTCTGTAGTTGTCTGGCTTTGAGAGGTCTCCAGCTTTAGGCACCGGGATGATATTAGACAGAGACCATATTTCAGGTTGCTTGTTGTGCTGTAGAGCATTGTTGCAAAAGTCTAGGATGAGGTTGTCTAGGTCGCAGTTCTTCAAGACCTCTGGGGGTATGCCATCCGGCCCAGCACTCTTTCCCTCTCTTAGGGTGGATTTTGCCCTGGCGAGCTCGCTGATTGTGAAGGGTCCATCGTCGATGTTCAGGCCCTGGAGGACTGTCGGTATATTTTCCTCCTCTCCCTCTTCCACTGATGTTCCCAGGAGCCTCTGGAAGTGGTCGAACCATGTTGCCACCCTCTCCTCTGGACTGTGTTGCCTTGTGAAGCCTTGTTATATAGGCTTCATGTTAACACTGTTATCTATCTGTCATACTACTGCTACAGCCTCAGGCGACCAGACGGCTCATATCTGGAGGTACATGGTCCAGCTGCCCACACCACAACCTGTGGCTGACATCACTGTAAGATTCACTTCATGGACACTTCAACACTTCAATGCTGTGTGTGTGTGTGTGTGTGTGTGTGTGTGTGTGTGTGTGTGTGTGTGTGTGTGTGTGTGTGTGTGTGTGTGTGTGTGTGTGTGTGTGTGTGTGTGTGTGTGTGTGTGTGTGTGTGTGTGTGTGTGTGTGTGTGTGTGTGTGTGTGTGTGTGTGTGTGTGTGTGCGCGCGCGCGCGCTTACTACAGTCTACAGTACGTACAGTAGGTGGTGTGCTTCTTGCCTTTCATGGCTTTGCCCTGGGTTGGCTAACTTGGCTCCCATAGAGTCAGTTTGCTTGCCTCTGGGTCTGGGTGCCTGACACAGTGCCCTTGGTAGATGCCCATAGAGGTCCACATTTCTGATGTGGTCCATATATTGTTGATAAATAATATATGGACCAATAAATAAATGAACAATAAAGCATTTAAATGCGTGTGTACATGTTCATAGCCAAACCTATTTATTGTGTGTTTATTGTGTACACACACACATCTGCCTATATGTTTCATTTGCATTAAACTGACAAAAGTAAGGAATAAACAAAAAGAGATGAGACAAATGAGCTCCGTTGAGATTTAGATTGTAGAACAGGTCTACTTTGTGCATGTACAGTACGCGAGTATTCCTACCGTAGGAGACGGGGTTGCATAAATTAGAAGGCGCGGCTTGTGATTGGCTGGAGCGGAGGTCTGGAGCGCTCGGCTGTGGTCACTTGGACTGCGCGGGCGTTTATCGTGCGCTTGCCCAGGCCGTAAATATAACGATTGCATTCACCACGGCTTCGTAACTCGCGCGGCGCTCCGCCGGCCGCGCGGCCCTGGCCCTGCGGCGCTCGGGCGCGAAGAGCAGGACCAAGGTCCGCTGGCCTTCGCGCCGCTTGCAATGTCGTGGACAATAACTGTGACATATCTAACCATAAAACGAGCGCTCCTTCAAACACCGTCTCCTAAGTTTGGAACAATAGCGTACAGTACATGAACCAATGTGCCAACGTGTCATTTATCTCCGACTTCCCTACACACCGCTGTCACCCCAGCAACAGGCTCCATGCGAGGACGACGTGGACTTCTCGGACAAGGACGAGGCAGATGGCGGGGGAGGGCTGGACGGCGACGGCTCCAGTGACTGTCCCTCGGTGAGGCTGCCCACCACTACCCTGCGCAGCCACCAGGGGGTGGTGATCGCCGCCGACTGGCTGGTGGGAGGGAAACAGGCGGTGACGGCGTCCTGGGACCGAGCGGCCAACCTGTACGACGTGGAGACGTCAGAGCTGGTTCACGCACTCACTGGTAAACACTGGTTTGATCCTTGTTACCAGGGGTTGTTTGTTTTTACTTGGGAGCTATACTACTTTTAAAATGATGAGCTCAACGTAATCTACCATCCAAAAAATAATATTATCTCATTGACATTTCAACTGGTGTAGTATGACGTGATCTCGATCAGGAAGTCCATGCGGGCACATCGTCTGCTAAGCCTGATGGGTAATGTAGTGTTTTAGCTCACCTGGCTCCAAAAGGCCGCTATTTGGCACCTGTTTACCAAGTAACCATGGCTCCACTGCCAACCAGAGATAAGACGTCTGGGGACGTATTTTGGCTACCAATATGTTAATGGTTTATTGTTCTTAAAGGAATAGTTCAGCCCCAAAATGACTTGCATTTTGTGGCCCTTGATTACTCATGCCATGGAGACTTGACTTCAATGATATCTTTTTGTATTTGTCGCATTCCTAAGACAAACAAATTGATTATAGTAAATTTACCCCCATTGATTCCGGATGGGGACCCAAATACATGGCCCTGAAAGGGGAAACCGTCAGGGTAAATTGACTATAATCACATCACAGACAAAAAACTAAAAATATTATTGAACTCAAGTCTCCATGGTTTGAGTAATCAATAGAGAAAAAGTCGTTTTGGGGGTGAACTACTCCTTTAAAGGATGGAAATGACAGACAGTCATTGTGAAAGGAAGGTGATTCCATAATTGAACAGCCCTGATCTGTGTGTGTGTGTGTGTGTGTGTGTGTGTGTGTGTGTGTGTGTGTGTGTGTGTGTGTGTGTGTGTGTGTGTGTGTGTGTGTGTGTGTGTGTGTGTGTGTGTGTGTGTGTGTGTGTGTGTGTGTGTGTGTGTGTGTGTGTGTGTGTGTCCATATAGAACAGCCCTGATCTCTGTGTGTGTGTGTGTGTGTGTGCGTGCGCGTGTGCGTGCAGGTCATGACCAGGAGCTGACCCACTGCTGCACTCACCCCACCCAGCGGCTGGTGGTGACCTCATCCAGGGACACCACCTTCAGACTGTGGGACTTCAGAGACCCCTCCATCCACTCTGTCAACGTCTTCCAGGGACACACCGAGTCAGTGCACAGCGCACACACACACACACACACACACACACACACCCAGGCACGTGCACACATAGACATCAAAGGGGGCTCGAGCCCCTGCCCTTTTATCAGTCTGTAAAAAGTGGGCCCTTTCCAGACCATGAATGTGTTTTTTTTTACTATGGTGAAAGAAATGCAAATGCCCTCTTTCCATGCCATACCTGAAGGCAGCGTTCAAGAGAATTGCCTTGTCCAAACTCTCTCCAACTTGAATGCAGCATCTTATGTTGAAAGAATTGCCCTCTCTGTGTAGAAAACCATGCCGTACAACATATCTTTCAGTGTGTGGTAGCACCGAAAATAGCCAAGCTCGGAGCTTGGAGGTCGGCTATTTTCGATATTTTCACCAAAAGGCCCTTTTAGAAATTTCAGCCCCTGCCTCTCTTAACATTCTCTGCACGTCCCTGCACACACCACAGTCAGAGCCAGAAATCCATCCTTCTCTTATGTGACCACGACCAATCACATTTCACACCAGGAAGTGTGCCGCTAATGAATAAAACCCACATTCATTATCCTTGAATAAACTGTGTGTCGGTTTCCATCAGAGGTCTAGACGCGGGGTCTTACGTCAGCGGCTGCCACGGTCCAATTAGCCTTCCGCAAAGTTTCCTAAGATGGACAGAACACTGTGTCACCAAGAGCTGAAATTCACAGCTTGAATGTCCTTGATTTATGTTGAGCGGCGAAGCAGAGGGGTACATTTGTCACCAGTTTAAACACGTTGGTCAAAATGAGAAAACAAATTCCATTGGATATTGGCTGTGGGAAACCATGACTGAAGTAACTTTTGGGTTAGGCCTTCAAAAATAGGTCGTTACTAATCCCTCTAGACCAGGGGTCTTCAACAGGGGGACCTCAGAGTTACTACAGGGGGTCCTCCAAATCTTTGTGTGATATAAACTTTTTTTCTCCTTTTTTATATTAACCACTTGAACCCGAGTGTCCATAATCGGAGAACTTCAGCCAAAAATAGCAGATATACAAGCTTGTTGTAGATCGGCTATTTTCGGCAAAGTGCTTTGGTGTAGAGGGGAAAAAGAGAAGACTAAGTACCGAGTGAAAGGTCAAGTTTATTAAGTATTGACGTTTCAAGAATCCAAAATACACTGATAATTTTGCTGTCATTGTGCTGTCAAAAGATTAAACTACTGTATATGGAATCTATTAACAGATTGTGGGGGTCCTAGCTTCATCTCTCTCTCAACTAAGGCATCCTTGGACTGAAGACGTTGGAGACCCCTGCTCCAGACCCATGTTGATATATTTGTCCTGTGTCTTCAGTACGGTGACGTCGGCGGTGTTCACGGTGGGAGACAACGTGGTCTCCGGGAGTGACGACCGCACGGTCAAGGTGTGGGACCTGAAGAACATGAGGTCGCCCATAGCAACCATCCGCACCGACTCAGCTGTCAACAGGTACAGTATGTTCAATGGTTGTGCTGGTTGGTGCCTTGCTTTGTTTCCTCTGCCATCTGCGTATGAATGTTGTTAATGTAAAGCGCAATCTATGTAAAGTGCCATGTAAATGCACCATTTACCATTTACAAATATGTTAAAACCCATATTTAGAACCAATTACCTGCCTGATAATTGAGAATATATTTATATTTTTTTAACTGGAAACATAAATGAAGGTGTTTTGTGCTTTCTGCTGAGCCAATGAAATTAAGCTATGAGAAACGGACCCGGAACCGAACGGGAGTCAAAAGTCCAATGTCAATGTCCACCTGACCCGTCAATGCAGGTGATTGAATAAAATAAAAAGTGAACCATGACTTGATTGGTCATCACCACAGACAGATGTAATGCCTTTATCCCAAGGGTCTTCAACAGGGGTTCCGGGACCCCTAGCTGGTCCTCAGAGTTACTACAGGGGGGCCTCCAAATCTTTGTGTGATAGAAACTTTTTTTCTCCTTTTTTATATTAACCACCCTAGCGTCCATATTCTGAGAACTTAAGCCAAAAATAGCAAGCTCACAACGCCTCGCTCTGCAAGGAGTTGTGAGCTTGTAGATCGGCTATTTTCGGCAAAGAGGGGAAAAGAGCAGACTTAAGTACAGAGGGAAAGGTCAAGTTTATTACGTATTGACAGTTCAAGTGGTTAAATATCTGAAAACACAAATTGACATGAATCCTAAATACACTGATGATTGTGCTGTCAAACGATGAAACTATATGGAATCTATGAAAATGTTATGGGGGTCCCTGTTTCATCTCTCTCTCTCAACTAAGCGGTCCTTGGCCTGAAAACGTTGAGGACCCCTGCCCCGGAGCTCCGGTCCTCCAGGGGAAGACACAAAAAACATGTTTCTGTTAATAAGGACTTAAACCTAACCGCCTCCTAATTCATCTCTTTTCTTTGTTCCCTGTATTCAGGATAAGCGTGTCGGTGAACCAAAGAATCATCGCCCTTCCTCATGACAATCGACAGGTGCGGCTGTTTGACATGTCCGGGGTTCGGCTGGCTCGTCTGCCACGCAGCAACAGACAGGTGTGTTACATCATTTAATTATTATAACATCTCTATATTGCTCTTTATTAGAGTTGGGAGAATATCAGCATCGGTTCTCAGACCTATTAGAGCACTCACTTTTCTCAAGGTGTGACACCATCGTACGACAGCATAAATGAGGCTTTTGACTCGCAGAATATTGAAATTATCTTTACACTACTCCAGTGGTCCGGGGGACCACCAGTGGTCCTTTGTAGGGGGTTCCAGGTGGTCCCCAGCTAAATTATGACGAGTTGGTAACCAAATGGACCCTTATAGATCTTTAACTAAACGCCTGCATTACTTAATTTACAAGAAGTCTACACAATTAGAGAATGTAGAAGAATTCTTATTTTGCTCAACGTTTGCCTGTTATCTCTCCTGTGGTACCATATCAATACAGTATGGATTTGGAATTAAGAATGAAAATCTTCTAAGTTTTGGATCTGAGTCAGAGAGGCTAGTGGTCCGTGGCTCAAATGGACAATAAGTAATGGACCTTGATATGAAGAAGTTTGAAAACCACTGCACTACGCAGTGGCTGATGAGACACATTGGACTGACCTTACTGCTCCTGATGTCAGTGGCTCAGGAGTAGAGAAACCGTCATTAGAACATGGAGGTTTCCCGAAAGGTTCCCAGTTCGATCCTGGGCTCCCCCAGAGTTAGTGTCGAAGAGTCCTTGAGCAAAACGCATGGTTTCCTCAACCATCGATGTATAAATGTGTGTGTGAATGGGTGTGTAATGCACAATCTATGTAAAGTGCCTTGGATAAAGGTGCTATATACTGTAAATGCACCTTTGGCTTTTACCATTTAAGCTAATGGCTGTTGCATTGTTATACATTCTTTTATGCTTCATTGATCATTCATTTGATAACTCTCTCGCAAAGAGGGCATGGCATCACAACATCTAACTTGCCCTATGCAGGATTTAGGTAAACAGCGCCATCTATAGGCTGTTTCACTACAATAATATTGTCAACTTGTTTTGTGAGTCAGAGTAATTTCTATTTTTAGATCGTGAGCCCTATTTTCGCCAGGCTAAACCCTAAACTTCTTTGCCTTTTTTTTACTATTTTGAAAAACATTTTTAAATAGTTCAAATAGCTGATCTTCAAGCTCACAACGTGTCATTGTAGATCGGCTATTTGGAGTATTTTTAAATGTTTTTCGAAATACTAAAAAAGGCAAAGAAGTTTAGGGGTTTATGGTTTAGCATGGACGAAAATAGAGCTCTATATCTTATGTTATATCATCACTGTCAGGCTGAAACCTCGTATCTCCAAGTTTCAAATGTGTGTTTGTTTGTTTTGTCCGGCCGTCCGTCCGTGTCTGTATGTAGCCTCCAGTACCTTTTCTGACCACGCATGTTAAGGGAGGGGCGCTGTTGTTCACACACACAATCTCACACACACACACACACACACACACACACACACACACACACACACACACACACAAACACACACAGGGGGGAAGGGTGGGTCAGCAAGTCGGATGGATGGATGGATGGATGGATGGATGGATGGATGGATGGATGGATGGATGGATGGATGATGGATGGATGGATGGATGGATGATGGATGGATGGATGATGGATGATGGATGGATGGATGGATGATGGATGGATGATGGATGGATGGATGATAGATGGATGATGGATGATGGATGGATGGATGGATGATGGATGGATGGATGATGGATATATATATTTGTTTTGCTGTTGCGCAGCCTCCACGACCACCGCTCAGTTCACACGGGTGTGATTTTTTTGTAAATTAGAGCCCTACTTCATCATACAAGAGTGTTGCACAAAAGTAGTGAAAATAGCAGATCTACAAGCACACAACGCCTCGCATCATGTGTGCTTGTAGATCGGCTATTTTCACTATTTTAAATCGTTTTTAAAATAACAAAAAAGGAAGGTTTTGGACATACAAGGTTTCCACCCGACAGCGACGACATTTGACAGTTTTATGTTTTGTGGACCCCAGGAAGCTGTTATAGTGTGTGCCAGCGCCTACGTCATTGTAGTCCTTAGCGGCCATTTCTTGGGTAAAAACACAGGTGTTTCAATTGTTTGATTGCATAGAACTAATGCTTTACTCCAATCAGAACACCTGTGTAAGGCTGTGTTTACCCAAGAAATGGCCGCTCTTAGAACTACATTTGGCACACCCTATATGCACCAGCTAATGGGGATCCTAATATACTCGATAAACTCTATCATGATGTTGGTCTAGCGTTTTAAGTGGTACGAGTACATGAGCACAATATTGAACCCAGATCTTCTCTACCTACTTACATGGGTTTTTATGTACATGGTATGTTGTCCCTGTCCAATGTCTAGGACTGTGGAGCAGCAAGACATGCAAGTAGATCTAGTCCATATGAGTTGTCTTGACTGAAATAATACTACACTATAATTGTTATGTGAGAGTTCCCCAGATGGAAAGTCAGTGAAATCATTGAAAATGATTCTGTCGTCAGTCAATCAATCAATAAAACAAACTTGAATTTATATAGCACATTTCAAGTGCAGGCCAATGCGCTTTACAGATCAAAATACATTTAAAAAAACATGAGGGAAAGGACATGTCATGACACATCATGGAAACATCATCATAATTGAAAAGCAAGCTCTGCGAAAAGGAAAATCCCTCCCTACCATTTGTTTGAGTGGACAGTGGGAACCCAGAGATCTGTGGTGGTCAGCTTTTTGTCATTGCTAACCGATGCGTCCTCTGACGCAGGGCCAGGGGTGTCGCACCAAATTCTGGGCCCTGGGTACTTTAACTATTGAAAAATAGCAGATATACAAGCTCACAGCGCAGCACCGAGTGCCGCGCTGCGAGCTTGTAGATCTGCTATTTATTTATTTTTAATCGTGTAGATGTGTGCAAGTCTTTGAATATTTCAAATCCTTCTATGTGTTTTTTGAAAAACCTATGTTTCTATGTCAGTGGTGCTCAAACCTTTTCATATGAAGGACCCCCAGTTACAAATGTTCGCTTAAAAAAATACATTCAAAGATTTGCACACATTTTCATGACTTTTCAAAAATAGCAGATCTACAAGCTTGCAGCTGCGCTTTGAGCTTGTAGATCTGCTATTGTTCAATAGCTAAAGCATAACATAATTAAGGCCCCCCCTCCACCTTGGGCCCTAGTAACTCAGTCCCACTCCCCCCCCCCCCCACTCCCCCCTTGTGACGCCCCTGACACAGGGTCACCGGCGTATGGTGTGTTGCTCGGCCTGGTGTGAAGAGAACTCCTCCTGCAACCTGTTCAGCTGCGGCTTCGACAGGCAGGCCATCGGCTGGAACATCAACATCCCTGCACTGCTGCAGGAGAAATGAGCCCAGGCTGCCCTGCACACAGGGCCCCCTGGGCCCCCCCGGGCCCCCCTGGACCCACCACAGCAACCCTGCTGGGCCTGGCTGTACCTACACGTTCACACACGCAAGCACAAAACCAGTGGTGGAAAAAGTACTCTGTTTTTTTTTTACTTAAGTAAAAGTATCAATACTGCGGTGTAGAAATACTCCATTACAAGTAAAAGTCTGGAATTCAAAATGTACTTGAGTAAAAGTATGGAAGTGTTGGCATCAAAATGTACTTAAATTACCAAAAGTAAAAGTACAAAATGTTTGAAAATGGCAGATCTACAACTCACAACGCGTCGCGATGGGAGCTTGTCGCGATGCGTCGCGTTGTGAGCTTATAGATCGGCTATTTTCAAATAGCCAAAGTATAAAATCGGGCTAAAGCGGGTTAATGTGTGTTTTATAATAATATTATAATTTACACCTGCAAAGTAACTAGTAACTAATGTTTTCAGATAAATGTAGTGGAGTAAAAGTACAATATTTGGATCTTGAGATGTAGTGGAGTAGAAGTAAAATTATTGGAAATACTCAAGTAAAGTACAAATACCGCAACATTGTACGTAAGTAAAGTACTTAAGTAAATGTACTTTCCACCACTGCACAGTAGTCTGCCTATAAGCATACACACATAATAATACTTGTGCATATATATATATGTGTATGTATGTGTGTGTATCTCAGTGTCTACCACTGTCTCCCACTCTCTCCAATATGCACAATGAATGAATGCATGAAATCTAGCCGCGAGTGTGCGTGCGCGACCTGCGCGTGTTTGCGAGCTGTCTGCACTTGTGCATACAGTTTGTGCTGTCTGTGCGTGTGCATGTGAGAGCCATATCTCACAGTGAACCACCCCCACCCCCCCTTGTATAAAATAATGTGAAGGATCCCGTTTCGCTTTTGTACTCGCTGTTTATTTAAAGTTTTTTATTATTTACTTATATGAATTTGCTGCTGATAAAAAAGAGCACATAGAGACAAATAGGAAATATAGGAACAACTTGGAAACTGTTTAATATTGATTTAATCAATATAGTAATGGTCTAATTTGTGCTTCAAATTAGAAAACAGGTTCTAAGTAATTGAGAAAAGAATCTGACATTTCAAGCGCTAAGTAACAAAATGGTACATAGGATTTTAGGGAGACAAAAAAAAAGCTTATTCTTTAATGTACTGAAATTAAGTTGAGTGGAGTTGTGTTCCAGTTATGCACCTTTAAAAATATATATTCGCTGTTCCTTTTCATTTCTTTTGGTTGTGGTTTTAGAACGTATGCCTTTGCTAAATTGACACAATCCGTGCTGACAATACATTACAAATGAGTCTATATGTATAGATACATAGACTCCGTATTGTGCCACCTTAAAATACTCATGTGCAAAGGTCACATGTGTGACTTAATAGTTTCAATATAACCACTTTGTATGTGAGTGCGTAAATGAAGTCACAGGTCTTTAAAAATGATTAGCCGTTAGGTATGACTGGGTATAAAGTGTTCTTTTTAGTTTTAGTTTTTCTAGGGTCAAAATGCACTGAAAGGTACATTTAGTTATTGTTTGAAGGCAAAATAAGTACAGTTTGGAAAGAATGGAATAGCAAATGCGACTTGCAAAGAGATTTCGCCATCCTGGAGCTCCAGCTTACTGCTAGTTAATAATAACTGCATTCACCTGATGTCCCAGGTTTGTTAGCAAAGCCCTGATTGGGTGGCAGAAATGGAAACCAGCAGTACTCCGTCTCTCCAGGATTAGGGAAGCGCTAATCTGTTAGGTAATGAAAAGAGTACATATTTTGAACCGGTGTTGAATTTTAAATATTGGAAGTAGTCCCAAAACATTTCCAGTGTTACCCAGACATAGCTCTTGTCCTAGAACCGCTGAAAGATTTACCTTAACCCCATATCTTTCACTATGCTCTTTAGTCTTTATTATGGCAATATTGTTATAAGGGATCCACACCAGTGTCACATTTGTTTATGGTACTTTGAATTCACTTAAGAGTGTCGTTGATGCAATATATTATGTACTCCGCTTGCTTGCCCACTGCCAGTAAATACCTGCCTGCCAAACAAACATACAAGCCAACCGCATAGAAGCAAAATAGAAACGAGTGATTGTGATGTGTGTTTCGGTGTACTGGGGTGTAAGGCGTTGTGTGATGTTATAAGGATGTACTTGTGTGTGTTTGGTAGGTGATGCAAAGCTGTGTCTAAAAATGTTTTTGAGTTGTTTGAGTCTGTGTGATGTAGGGCATTCACGAATAGTGATTTTTAGTATTTGAATTATTCGACCTCAAAGTATTCGAATAGTCGAATATTCGACAGGACTGGCCAAACTGTCAAATATTAAGTAAGCAAGAGGCGAACATTGTGAAAATAGCCAATGTTGCGAGGCGTTGTGAGCATGTAGATCTGCTATTTTCACAATGTTTATCTGCGGAACCGAGTCACATTAAATGTAATACCCACAATTCCAAGTGCTTGTCAGGGTGGGGGTCCCCAGTTCAAATATGTTTATTTTGGGGTTTACGGCCTAAAAAGGTTTGAGAACCCCTGGTATAGAGCATTAACAAATTCATCCACCAGGGGCATTGACGACTCATTCTTATGACTTCCTATCTAGCCAAGGTTCATAAACTATATTATGTTTTAAAGAGAAAACAATTAAAAAAAAAAAAAAAAAAGGGAATATTCGACTTCGGTGAACAACGTCGAATAGAGACTTTGATATTCGAATATTCGAACATTTGGTGAATGCCCTAGTGTGATGTCATCAAAAACGGGACAGGCATTTCACATTCCGGGCCCCCGAAAGACCATTGCTGTTGAACTTTGTAGTACTGTAAGTGTATTTGAATTACTGTAGGTCCTACTATGAGTACAGTACTGTACTGTGACACAAACTAGCACAATTTTGGGGCGTTTAGATTTGTGACGTGATTTGCCAATTTGTACCAAAAAAAAGGAGAACATTCAGATCTTTGCGTTGGCATTATTAACATTTTACCCTGCTTTGTGTTGAAAAGAGTGCACATTTCTTATCTTTTTGATATATTAATAATTGCCAATTGATATATCTATATATTTTTTCTTTGTAAACTTAACATTTGTATCATATGAATTGTAATATATAAAGAAAGTGGCCCATTTGGCTTAATAGTGTATCGCAGCATTTGAATTATTTTGCTGTTTTGTTTTATTTCTTTCCATTTTGCGCAAAACAATTTTATCGTATACATTTCATGACTTAATCCGTCAAAGGTTTTCATTCACCAAAAAATGAAAGGTTTGAGAAATATGAATTAATTTGACATTTAAACCAGGGATATATTAGTATGGGACATTATTTCCACATTCAATAAAACAGTGCAGAGTCTGATTCAGAGTGATTTAAATAGGTCAATTAGATTGATGTGTTTTTATTTTGTTGCATATTAACCATCATTTTTATGTTGGAGTAATGTGAGAGTTATGAATACTTTACAACTAAGGCTGCCTAATGGACTTTTTGCAGTTTAAGAAAGAGTCACTGGAGTAGTAACAAATTCACTCTGGTGTTTTCTTCGAACGTTAACCTATTTCATACATTACTATGAAATTAAAAGGGTTAAATACTCTTGAAGTGGTCATCCCTGGTTTAAATGATCCAGTTTGAACTATAGAGCAGCACCATCAAAGGTTCTGTCTGTGTGAATGTGTTTCTTTCGTTGGCCAATACTCTTTACTTCCTTGCACCCATGAGGAATAATACCAAACACACATGCATTCTGCACTGTACACTCTGAGCCAGCCATTCAATATGTTCAGTATTCATCCATGTTTTTAACCAAATGTTCACATTTCAATGGAGACTTGTCACACAATGTCTAGAGTAGTTTCTGATGGTTAAAAGGCCCATAATACCATGTTGGAGCAGTAATACGTCAACACCTTGTCCTCCCTGAATAAACAAAAGGAAATGGATAATTTTGTGATGCAAGGGATTGTCAAATTATACTGGTAAATCGGGGGGGAGATAGCCATCGAGACGTAATCTATCTTGAGTTCCTAGAACCTCACTTGTTTAAAGCGGAAACAAATCTACAGGTGTCTGAACCAGTCGATTGTGCCAACAAGCTACTAGAGATGAAATAATGTTCCAATCTTGTTTTGTCATTCCTCTCTAACATGGCGATATGTTCCTTTATAACCAAACCATTTCTCCATTTTGTTCACATGAACCTGTTTCACAGCTGTTCACCGGAAAAGTACACCTTAGCACAATTGTTGTCGCCTAGTTGGCTACTGGGTGTTGAAATAACAATGTTTTTGTGTGATGGAAGTGACATATTGTGTGTAACAAAAGACAAACACCACCGCACAGTTCTGGTTTTTGAGATAATAGCAGTGTAATGAGGAACAAGCTTCTGCTTGTGAAATCAAAATAAAACGTTTGTGCCGTTTCACTGCTTTTCTTCTTCTTACCCAACTCCCAACCCTTCTGTAGTCAATATTATATTGTGCAAATAAGGAGGGGTCATGCAGATTGATAGCGGTTGCTTTGTGGATTTGCATGTTCTCCCCGTGTCTCCTAGGGGTAGGTACCCTCACACAAAAAAACATGCAGTAATCCTGGTCTCTATACTGCCTCCCCCTGGCCAGCCGGGGTGCGTGATGGAGGGGAAAGGAACTGGTTGGAATAACGTTTTCCTTCCACACGCGAAGTCCAGCCGGGGAATCTCTCCCCTGTCGGGTGAAAAGAAGCGGCTTGGACTCCTCGTGCATTGAAGGAAGCATGAGGTCAGTCTGTTGCTCCCCCCAGGTTGGCAGAGGGAGTGTAGTGCCCAGGATTACATTAGATATTTGGCACTGGGTGAAAATCGTGGGATAAAAATTTAAAGGAAAAAAAAAAAGTTTTGAGTGGAGTTCATTTATCATGGTTACAACGGGCCATGTTACCTGTTACAAATATTGCTAATTGATTAACTGATTAACTCTTCTAAGCAACTTGTTGTTCCCAGAGGACGCCCATCTTTATGCACTCGGTCAAGTTCAATGTGAGGTGGAATTAAAAAAAAAAAAACAGACAAAACACAGCAACACAAATTTGTAAATTTATTTCCAGGGATAAAAAATAGCCATGGCCATTATCCTCCATTCCATACGTCATATCAAAGTTAGTTTCTGGTACAGCGATGCTGTGGCCTTTGTGATTTATGAAAGAGCTTTGGTGTAGAGGGGAAAACGAGCAGACTAAGTACAGAGTGAAAGGTCAAGATTAAGTATTAACTGTTCAAGTGGTTAAATATCTGAAAAAACAAATTGACATGAATCCAAAATACACTGATGATGGTGCTGTCAAATGATGAAACCATATGGAATCTATGAAAGGTTAAGGGGGTCCCTGCTTCATCTCTCTCTCAACTAAGGGGTCCTTGGCCTGAAAACGTTGAAGATCCCTGGATTATACATAGCATTTCTACCACTAGGTGGTGCTCTGTAGTCATATTGTATTATACAGCCGCCTTCTTGAAAGCCTTTCATTTGCCAGACTGTCTTTCATGATACCATACAGGGCAAAACAACAAACTGGGAAATAGATATACTAACTGTACAATATGCACTCTTTTTCATTGCTTTCTACTGTATATTACAAGCAACTTGAAGGCGGGACCACAAACTAAAGATGGAGAGAGAAGAGGAAAATAAATCACAATGCATTCTACTATGTAGATGCAGAACATTGGGTTACATATGGACAAGCTGCATACGTCACAAATGTATTAACACAAAACTTTGAATTGTCTTAATGGATCCAAATTGTGTGATAATAATTTTTTGCATGAAAGTAATAACCTTGCAAAAGTCTAAAATAACAGATTAACAGAAAAGAATCACAGAGAAATTAACAGAACAAAGCAAGAATATTCATTTGAAAGCCATAAAGAAAATGAAACATCTCCTCCAGAATTGTTATTATTATTAAATTAACACTGTGACGGTAAACAACAGGTCAGGAGTGTGAACAACACTAGAACAACTAGATAAAGCGATATTGAATTATCTTTGGGCATCTATTGCTATTATTCTTCTTACTGGACTTGGGGCAGCAGTACAACCATACTGTATCACTCAATAATCCATTCACGCATTCAGTCACTGTTGTGTGCTGAAACACCTGTTACACACACACACACACACACACACACGTTCCGCAATAATGATTCACTCAATCTATACCTTCGGTCTTTCACTCGTTCCCTCATGTTGAACCAAGTTCTTTAAAGTTAACACAAACACACACACACACACACACACACACACACACACACACACACACACCATCACACAGTGACAGTGAATTGGTCGAGTTCTGTTGGTTTCCTGGTCCAGACGCCGAGCCCTCCGTCCCGGAGAGCAACAGCAAACTGCTGTCTGGCTCTCTGGTAGGACCAGGACGCCATCTTGGAGCCAGAGTATGTCCTTATAGTGCTGTCCTCCGTGTCTGATGCTTCTCTGTTCAACTGAGAGGGGGAGAGGGTCAATTGATTGATTTATTGATGTTTTTTATTGACAAGATTAAGAAATATTAAATATCTCAAAAGGATAACATACATGGGGGTAGCAGAGAGATACAGACAAATTAAATCAATAATAAATACATTCATACTATTTCCAAAGGACGAGACAATTAAAACAGCACAAAAACAACATGGGAAAGCTGTTGGAAAGGAGAAGGCTTTATCAGAGTCCATGGTGAAGAGCTATCATAGTCACAGACTCACGGTGAAGTCCTATCACCGCGCCTCTGTGCCTGTAAAACACTGATTGGTCTAGATAGAATCAGTGAACGGGGTGATGGGGAGATGTCTGAAAGTAAAAACAGAGGAGAGATGTCCAGAGTGTATTGAGAGAGAGAGGGGTGCCACCGAGGGGTCAGAAAATGAACTGCGTCACATGACCCATGTTTCAGCTCTAAAGTGACAAGCAGGACATTTAAAGAACATTGGTTTCAATAGAAGCGCCGCGAATATCGGCATGTTTAGGTAAATAAATATACAACATGAGAGCTGTTAGTATTTTACAGTGACAGCTAAAGTCTCTGTAATATTTACTTTATACTATTGCCAAAAAACTACTGTCAAATAACGTGGTTTAAGATCATTAAAGTCGGGCTGTTGCCCGGTCACTGGCTAATCACTGCGTCGTCATAACGTTGTCAGTTAACATGCACAATAGCACCATGAGTGGCAGCTGAAAGTAAGGCGGTATGTAGCCCTACTCTGTTATCGTGAGACTGTCAGTTGCTATTGCTTGCTAACCAATTCTCACGATTTGTCACTTCAGAAGCTCCCCACGAGCTGCCATTGGACTCGCCCCATGAAGTGAACGTAGGTGGCAGAACTCTCCATTCTACGGCTCTGGAGATGTCTAGGTCCGCGGTGATTGCTATTCACCGCAGCTAATGACGTAATGTTGTAGTTTTCTGACTTTAAAAGACTACACCGCAGTGATAGCTTATCACTGCAGACTGTACTATGATACCCGCTTTAGAATAAGTACAAGCCAAGGAGAGG
Source organism: Nannobrachium achirus (assembly GCF_963921795.1). Classification (NCBI taxonomy): domain Eukaryota; kingdom Metazoa; phylum Chordata; class Actinopteri; order Myctophiformes; family Myctophidae; genus Nannobrachium; species Nannobrachium achirus. Next base: position 52,076,836 of record NC_137814.1, on the reverse strand, counting down.
AGGAGGTAAACCGATGTGATGGTAACTTGAAGTTAAAGATGAAGTAACTACCTACTAACCTAACCCTAACCCTAACCCCCCCCCCCCAAAAAACATGATTATCAGGTATTATCATTATACAAGGAGGAAGATATTTTCCAAAAAGGTTTACAGAAATCTAAATTGGATCGGCACTTTTGACCCACATCGAGAAAGAAATCCAAAATGCAAAGTGAATACATAATTGCTCATAACAACCACACCAGGGGCAGGGGGTCTAATGAAATACTGTCAACCTCCTAGACTCATGAAAAACAGAAAAAGTACAAAACTATGGCACCGCCTCTTTTAAGAAGAAAAAAGGAGGGATGGAAAGAGAGAAATCATAGTGATAGACAAAGAATTGGGGGGGAAAACAAACAGGAGAGAAAAGGTGTGTGTGAGAGAGAGGGAAAAGTACAGGTTAGAGAAAGGACAAGCAGGGAAAAGGAGGGTAATAAACGCAAAGATAAAGGAACAGAGACGTGAAGGAAGGAACAGAATGAGAATGAAATGAGACGACAAAGTGCAGCTCTCAACAGCTGGCTGAGCGACCTCCATTTAGATCTCACAATTGCCGTTGTCGGGTGGAAACCTTGTATGTCCAAAACCGTTTGTTTTGTATTTATCATTTTAAAAATGATTTAAACTAGCCTCGCGGTGCGATGCGTTGTGTGCCTTGTAGATCTGCTGTTTTCACTACTTTTGTGCAAGGCCTTGTATTGTGAAGCAGGGCTTTACTTTGCGAAAAAAAAAATTACAAATTTGAAACTTGGAGATACGAGGTTTCTGCCTGACAACGACGCAATGCAAATGAACATCCTTCAGCCTTTAACTCACACATAATAATATCTCACACAGACTTTAATGCTCCCCCCTCCTCTGTCTCTGTCTGTCTGTTTCTCTCTTTGTCTGTGTCTCACTTCATATACTGTACATCTGTCTGTTTCCACTCTGGTTTCAGCCTGTTATCTCTCTCTCACTCCCACTCTGGGTCTATCTCTGTCTCTCTACACTTCTCCTCTGTCTCAGCCCTCCCTTCTCTGTTCTCGCTCTCTCTATTTTACCCTTTCATTATTATCAGTGTCTCTCTCTGAGATCGAGATTTAATGAGCCATAGCCAAAAAATTGCGTCTCTTTCAAGCGTCTGTGCGTCCATGGTGTTACGTGTGCCATTAGGGCGTGGGGAGCATTTTGTTGTGCAAAGTGATTCAAATGCTTTTGTAAATAATTACATCTCTCTGCTGTCATCAAAAGTCTAACCGGGGCCATGACTCAGCATACATATTTAATTTCACCGTGGAGGTTAGACCTTGCTTCATCACAACATCATCATCATCACAGGTGTTTTGTTTTGGCTTTTTTTTCTCTCTCTCTCTCTGAGGGAATGCCTTGATGAGGCATGTCATTTAGGAAAGACAAATCGTATTAGTAGGGAGATAATTAAACAGCCTGTGGATATCAGTAACTGCGATGCATTTGTTCATTTTGTACTTATAGGGGTATTGCACTAGACTAGTGTCTACAAAAATCGTGGGATAACCCATTTTTTCACCCGCTGTCAATGATCTAAATACAAAGTAATCCTGGGAACATTTTGCCACAGACGCTTTTGTCCGTGTACGGACAGGGGTGTCGCTCCAAATTCTGGGCCCTGGGTACAAGGATTCACTGCGGGCCAGCCATGCATGTTCTTCATAGGGGGAGGAGGTTTAACCCATTTAGACTGGGAACGCATTATTACACGTTATTTTGTGCTTTAACCATTGAACAATCGCAGATATACAAGCTCACAGTGCGGCACCGAGAGCTTGTAGATCTGCTATTTTTGAAAAATCTTGAACATTTGTGCAAGTCTCAAATCCTTCTAAGGTTTTTTTTGAAAAACCTATGTTTCTATGTCAGTGGTGCTCAAACCTTTTCACATGAAAGACCCCCAAAATGATATGTATTTGGCCACGGACCCCCATCTCAAAATATTTAGTTCCAGGGACCCCCCAGAAGCAAAATTTGAGTTACAAATGTTTTCTTAAAAAATACATATATTCAAAGACTTGCACACATTTTCATGACCTTCCAAAAATAGCAGATCTACAAGCTTGCAGCGCGGCACTCAGTGCCACGCTGTGAGCTTGTATATCTGCTATTTTTCAATAGCTAAATATAACATAATTAAGGCCCCTCCACCTTGGGCCCTAGGTGGGCCCACCTTGGGCCCACTGTTCCTCGCCCCTGCCCCTGGTGTCTCGGAGCGCCACATACCTTCAGCCCCTGCCAGCGGGTGAAGAGGGAACGCTTGCAGAGCCGCGATGGCGTCCCCGAGTCGGCCCGGCAGCCCGTAGAGGTGCTGACCTCCTCCAGGCCGCTGTCCCCACAGCTCCAGTTCCCACTGAGGGCAGGAGACCTGCCTGACAGGCGAGCCTCACCGCTGCTCAGACCTGACACACAGTAAGACAAAGAGAAACCGAACTGATCAGCTGAAACCAGATGGAGGCTTTCCTCATGCTTTCACCTGGCCACTCTGAACCCTATATACTGGGGCACCTCGATAGGGTGCATACCACATGGGTGCAAAATGCCCTCGTCTGCTTGTCCGGGGTTCAATTCCCGGGCCGACCGTACTACTGTTGGTGTGTGTCTTCTTTCCCCTGCTCTCTGTCTAATAATTATTGATATAGCACTTCTTACAGTATATATTACAGTATAATACATGTTACGTTCCACGTAGGTTAGTCTGGGTTAGTGTCTTCCTTCCCTCCTGTCTCCAACCCTCTGTCATTCTCCACAGGTCTCATCTAATCAGCTGTCCATCATCCATTACCTGGCTCCACCCCCATCCAATCACCACCACCTGCTGCCTATAAAAGGCTGTGCCTCACCTCAGTTCATGTCTCCTCTCCAAACCAGTCTCATGTTTTGTAGCCCTTTCTGTAGCCCTTGTCTTTTTGTAGTTATTTTTCCCCAGAGCAACCTTTTGTATTTTCACCTGCTGAAGTAGGTCTGTATATGCCACTGCCTTGGGACAGGGAAAGACAGAGGCCTCTATACACAGGCACCACGTAGGTTGAAACTTGTTAAACACACTAGGTAAGGGGTTGTTGCCACCACATGTGTTTTTGAACCCTGTTTTCTGTTAGAGTAGTTAGGTAGGCAGGCTTTTGTTTTACTAGACTAGTTATTTGTTAGTTAGTTAGTTAGTTAGCTTGTCTTTGTTTTACTTGGCTGCTTCGTTTGTTATTTTGGCAACGCCCATGTCCCTAGGTAGTGTCATTTCTTTATTGTGTGTCATTGCATACATTTTTGAACTTATTGTAACTATGTAAATACTAACTGAAAAAGAAGAGTAAAAGCACTCGCACCTTTTGACTCTTAAACTGTGTTGACTCCCTTATTTGCTCCACAAATGCTCAGCATCCCTCTGTTTAATTTATGTTACAAACTTTAAAACCTCTAGCCCAGTTGGTTTCGTAACAATACAGTATACACTTTATATAGCACTCAAAAGATAGTAACAGTGATTCAAGTGATTCAAAATCAAATTATTTATCATTACCACCTTGCAACCTCTAGTATTACATTCATAAAGTAGATGTATTTACATATATATACTGTTTGTAATTTGGTTAATTCACAAAATGCTGATTTAAGGGTGTTTAATTCTAAGAAGTACATTCTGAAACCCTAAAGATTGAAAGAATGGGATGTGAACTGAAAACTTGAATGCTTTCATACTTCCAACATGTGAGTGCAGACAGAGGCTCAAAAATAGCAGATGTACAAGCTCATAGTGCTTTGAGCTTGTACATCTGCATCTTTTATTTTTGTATATAGGCTATATATCGTTTGGGAGGGCTTTTCTGCTCTTATTGGATTGTAGAAAGAAGGGGGACAAGCAGCAAAGGCCATCTGAGCTCAGGAAACAAACCCTTGACAGCCACTAGGTGGCCCTACATCTGCAAAAATCAACAATATGTCCATACATGGGTAATCCCAGATATGGGCTTAATATCAATGACATCAGGGATCAACATACCGGTATATGGGCATTAAAGGGACAAGGACAGAATTAATTTGCAAGAGTCGTTTGCCGTGACCCTCTCACAGTTGAATGAACACTCAGGATTTGACCAGTGGTGGAAAAAGAAATCACATTTTATACTTGAGTAAAAGTAATAATGCAATATAGAAATACTCTGTTAGGGTGCCCTCAGACCAAAATGTGGTCGGCAGTGGATAAACTCTTCTGATGCGTGGCTGGCTAAAAACGCAGAGAGCATATTCCGTCCCAAAGCCAGTGACTCGCCTGTCACTCACTTCCCGCACCGCCCTCCCTCCCGTAGACTAGTGTAGCGATCCTTATCATCTTTTACGTGTCAACTCTATAATGGACAGGCGAAGGTTACTCGCCCTTGCTTTATTGGAAGGGGAGATGCAACAAGCTAAAAAGAGAAGAGTTTGGGTGCATGAGACTCTTGATCAGAACAAAACATCTCCCAGTCCCTTCCTGATTCTCAGAATGTTACGCCTTCGACTCACCCGATTGGACAGAGCACCACTGACATGAAACCGCTCCCTTCTCATTGAAATGCATTGGCGGAATGCGGATTCCACTCTCATAGGTACTTTGGTGTGAGGGCACCCTTAGAAGTAAAAGTCCGGAATTCAAAATGTACTTGAGTAAAAGTATAAAAGTATTGGTATCAAAATGTACTTAAAGTACCAAAAGTAAAAGTACTAACATTTTTGAAAATAGCAGATCTACAAGCTCACAACGCATCGCATTGCGTTTTTCAAATATTTTCAAATAGCCTATGTATAAAATAGGGCTAAAGAAGTGGTTAATGTATGTTTTACAATATAATAATCTAAAGTAACAAGTAACTAACGTTTTTAAATAAATGCTGTGGAGTAAAAGTACAGTATTTGGACCCGAGATGTAGTGGAAATTAGAAATACTCAAATAAAGTACAAATACCTAAAGATTTTACTTAATTTACTTTACACCACTGGATGTGACAGGGTTCCCACGGTCATGAAATTCCTGGAAATATTTTGAAATTAGAAAAATATTTTTCCAGTACTGGAAAAGTTTTGGAATTTATCAAGGGTCCTGGAAGGTCCTGGAAAAAATAGCTATGCATTGTCTTTGGTTATTGATTTTGTTAATACCTCTGAAATGACAAATTAAACATGGGCCAAATTGTCAAATATTAGAGGCAGAAATTGTGAAAATAGCCGATCTACATGCTCACAACGCCTCGCAACGTTGTGAGCATGTAGATCTGCTATTGTCACAATAGAACCGTGTTATATAAAATTCCTCAACTCTTAGTGCTCGTCAGGGTGCCGGGGTCCCCAGTTAAAACATGATTATTTCGGGGGTCACGGCCTGAAAAGGTTGAGAACCTCTGGCATACACTACCTGTCTTTGGGCATTGCGCATAGAAGTAAGTGACCCGTTATTGAGCTGAATTATTGTTATATAGTCCTGGAAAAGTTTGGGAAATTAATTGGTAAAAATGTGTGGGAACCCTGGACAGTGGTGGGTGGGGTATAACTCACAGCCCAGCAGCAAGCGGTTGCGTTTGAAGGGGAAGGGCAGGTGGGCGACGTGCCGGAGCCTCCGTGCCATGGCTCTGGCCAGGTGTCCGCTGTGGCACAGCGTCCCCACCGTCAGGCTGCACAGGTACACCGGCCCCACCAGGCCAGAGAGCAGCGCCCCCTGCAGGCCAACAACGTTCCACCTGTTGAGACAATTGAAACCCATTTAGACGGGGAACGCATTATTACTTTGACCATTACCGGTATTTTATGCTTTAGTGTAGCAATTGAAAAATAGCAGCTATACAAGCTCACAGCAAGCTTGTAGATCTGACGTAGCATGTTTCTACGTCAGTGGTTCTCAAACTCTTTCATGTCAAGGACCCCTAGAATTACCCGTATTTTCCGGACTATAAGGCGGTCTATTTTCAAACTGTTTTCATATATAAGGCGCACCGGACTATAAGGCGCACATAATAGACGCTACCGTTGCGTTATGCATCCAACAGATGGAGCTGTGCTAAAGGAAATGTCAATGAATGATCCATATATAAGGCGCACTGGACTATAAGGCGCACTGTAGTTTTTTGAGAAAATTAGTGCGCCTTATAGTCCGGAAAATACGGTATATGTATTTAGCTGCCGACCCTCATCTCAAAATATTATGTATCAGTGACCCCCCAGAAGCAAATATTTACAAATCTTCACTTTAAAAAACATAATATTCAAAGATTTGCAAAAATGTTCATGATTTTTCAAACATAGCAGATCTACAAGCTCGCTGTAGAAGATTGAACCAAATGAACGGGTTCATTTGGTTCCATTTGTACACTGTCAGAGTCAAGGGGAGACCTTGAAATGTCAAAGTTTACACATATCAAACTGAGGGTCTTTGACATTAAAGGTGAAGGAGGGCCGTAGGATGTATTTGATCACATATTTTGGTCCATATTCTTTTACAGCCTTTGGTGTTGGACATGAAAAGCAGCCACATCCATCAGTGGGTTCCTCTGCACCATGAAGCTAGGAGGCACTCTGTGGAGCGTCACAGTTTAACCAGCATCTGACTGTCTAGACGCTACAGCCTATTAGCAAGCTGTTACACCATATCACAGCCACCTGCTCTTTGTTTGAGGGACATAACCTGGCTGAAAAAAACTATATTTTTACCCCTTTTGATGCACTTAAGTCACGAAGAGGAGACATGTTGGAATATCACTTTGTATGCCATAAGAACTTAAACTCCTACACCAGGGGTCTTCAACGTTTTCAGGCCAAGGACCCCTTAGTTGAGAGAGAGAGATGAAGCAGGGACCCCCACAACCTTTTAGTAGATTCCATCTAGTTTCATTGTTTGACAGCACAATCATCAGTGTATTTTGGATTCATGTTGATTTGTGTTTTCAGATATTTAACCACTTGAACCGTCAATACTTAGGCCTAATAAACTTGACCTTTCACACTTTCACTGTACTTATTGTGCTATTTTTTTCCCCTCTACACCAAACCTATTTGCTGAAAATAGACGATCTACAAGCTCACAGCGCCTCGCAGCGCGAGGCGTTGTGAGTTTGTAGATCTGCTATTTTTGCCTAAAGTTCTCAGAATATAGATGTTAGGGTTCAAGTGGTTAATATAAAAAAGGAAAAAAGTTCTCACAAAGATTTGGAGGACCCCCTAGGGGTCCCGGACCCCCTGTTGAAGACCCCTGTCCTACAGTATATCATTGATCTGTCGGGCAGAAACCTCTTATCTCCATTTTTTCTACATTTTTATCCCACGATTTTGTAACCCATTTATTTCACCCGGTGCCATCTAACGTAATCCTGGGCGCTTACACTCCCTCTGCCAACCTGTGGAGAACATTAGCCAAAAAAGTATAGGAGACAACTGAGGTCCAGTCCAAGTCTAGAGGGTTTAAAATTATTAATGGCTTTCTGTCTTAGAGTTAACACTCGGGTGACTGAAAAAAATCACTTCTACTCTGACTGCATTTATCAGTCAAATTGACAGGTAAATTCTCTCCCAGGAGAGCAACACCTCCTCCCCTGCTGCCAGCGGGGGTTCTATTGTCTGTTGTTCTATTGACAATAGAACCCCCACTGGCAGCAGGGGAGGAGGTGTTGCTCTCCTGGACAAAAAATTGAGAGAATTTACCTGTCAATTTGACTGATAAATGCAGTCAGAGTGGTATAATCGTATATTATTTAATACTTAGGAAACGTTTCAAAAGGGGGGAAAAAACCAGAACATGTGTCTTGAGTATTTAGGAAAAGTCATGGAAGGGGACATTTCTGAGGCCAAAATGACCGGTTAGTCACCCGCGTGTTAAATGAACGCTCAGGGTTTAGCGTGTCAGCCGACCTGGCTATTTTGTCAGTGCAGGACATGGCGACAGCATGGCGTGGTCTCCCCGGCAACGCTCCAGCATCACATTTCTGATTGGCTCTGGGTGCTGCTGCTGCCGTGACTGGCAGCGTCCCCTCCCCTCCTCCTATCTTCATTCTCAGGTGACAGTGAAACTTCCTCACCAACCTGTGGCTGCTGGCGTCTGGGAGAAAAGAGGAGCAGAGAGACAACAGGGAATACGTCCATGTTATGAAATGAACGTCTGGGGTCAGTGGAAGGGGAGGCACAGATAGGCAGCTTATCGTTATGTTGCTGTTGGGAAGAAACCTCTTATCTCCATATTCTAACTTTTCGTGTTTTTTGAGCGGTGGTAAACCGCTCCATAGAGTGGCTGTGCGTGTGTCTGTAGCCACTTTTCCTCAGCGTTTTGCTATAGCAATGTGTTTTCCTCAGTGTTTTGCCATAGCAATATGTGTGTGTGTGTGTGTGTGTGTGTGTGTGTGTGTGTGTGTGTGTGTGTGTGTGTGTGTGTGTGTGTGTGTGTGTGTGTGTGTGTGTGTGTGTGTGTAGCCATATTACATCACATTACATCACCAGTTACATCCTAGACCTATCTGTAGCCACCTTTCCTCAGTGTTTTGCCATAGCAATATGTGTGTGTGTGTGTGTGTGTGTGTGTGTGTGTGTGTGTGTGTGTGTGTGTGTGTGTGTGTGTGTGTGTGTGTGTGTGTGTGTGTAGCCATATTACATCACATTACATCACCAGTTACATCCTAGACCTATCTGTAGCCACCTTTCCTCAGTGTTTTGCCATAGCAATATGTGTGTGTGTGTGTGTGTGTGTGTGTGTGTGTGTGTGTGTGTGTGTGTGTGTGTGTGTGTGTGTGTGTGTGTGTGTGTGTGTGTGTGTGTGTGTGTGTAGCCATATTACATCACCAATTACATCCTAGCACGATCCATGCAAGCACGACCACCGCTCACTTCACATTGGGTGTGAAGCGCACATTGGGTGTGGCTTGAAACGCACGTAGATCTGCTACTTTTGACTTAGTTGAACCCTGAAAAGTAACAGTTTTGGACGTAATGAGGTTTCCACCCGACAGAAACGTTGTGACACCTTTCCGAATGGTCCAAATGTCCAGGGCGGCCATTTGGAAAGGAGAGGAGAAAAATATATAATACATGGGTAAAAGATCTGAGCTGCAACCGGAAGCTCTCGGTTTCAAATCCTGACAATTTGAACAGCCAATACTGATTTATTTTTATCCCACGATATTGTAACCCATTTTTCACCTGGTTGCAATTATCTAATGTAATTCTGGGCGCTACACTCCCTCTGCCAAAGGACTGACCTCATGCTTCCTTCTATGAGGAGTCCGCTTCTTTTCACCTGACAGGGAAGAGTTACCCCGGTTGGACGTAGTGCGTGGAAGGAACCCGTTATTCCAACCATTCCTTTCCCCTCCATCAGGCGCCCCGGCTGGCCAGGGGGAGGCAGTATAGAAACCAAGATTACTGCATGTTTTTTGTGATGTACCTACCCTAGGGGACACGGGGTGAACATACAAACTCCACACAGAAAGGCCCTTTGGCCAACCCCTTCTATAGGGTATGGGCACTGATGACGTGGAGGAGAGAACACGCTCCCAGCGCCCACAGCGGGAACTGAACCAAGGACCTTCTAGCTGTGAGGTGACAGCACTACCGACCGCGCCACCGTGCCCCCTCCCAATATTGAATTGTTAATTTTGTGGCCATTTAATTTTACAGGGAAAGTACTGATTTAATCAACTTCACAGTAAATCCGTGCTGAAGCATGTAGAGAGACCCCACTTGGAACCTGTAGAGAGGATAGAGGTAGAAATGAAAGAAGAGGGAGGGAGGGTGGGTTACTGGAAACTATGCACGCCGCCGTTTTTTCAAGTCGGGTTTATATACCACCGTGATTGGTGGAGGAGGAGTTGTCGGCTTGATAGGAGATGGGTGAGTGGTTGGCACAGGGTGGCATGGGTGGAGTTGCCGGTGGCTGGTTAGGGGTGGTAGATTGTCCTCTGCTTGGCCAAATCTCCTCCCGAACTTAAGTTGTTCCAACTCCATTTCACTAGGAGAGACCAAGCATCAGACAAAATATAGGTTTAAGGTTGTTTATTATAAGACCGAGAGCCTGGTCGTTTATGGGCGCATCGCATGCGTGGCATGAGATGTGCGGCATAAACGTCCAAGAATGCAGAGTGCTAATGGTCATCTAAGGTCAGCACTACACGCAAGCGTGCAGTGTGCAGCTTAGATGGTCAAGGGCACGAACAACATTTAGGTTTTGGTATATGGTCGTTTATGGACTCATCGCATGCGCGGCATGAGATGTGTGGCATGAACGGCCAAGAATGCAGAGTGCTAATGTACATCTAAGGTCAGCACTACACGCAAGCGTGCAGTGTGCGGCTTAGATGGCCAAGGGCACGAACAACATTTAGCTTTTGGAGTATGGTCGTTTATGGGCGCATCGCATGCGTGGCATGGGACATGCAGCATAAAAGGCCAAGATGCTGAGTGCAAAATAGTCATCTAAGGACATCACAACACGCAAGCGTGCTGTGTGCGGCTTAGATGGCTAAGACGCCCGAACAGCATGAGGGAGACGGCACGGGCATCGGGGCATGAATGCCGTAGGTGCCGGCTTGGTCATCGGGGCATGGATGACATGGGGGTGCCAGCATGGTCATCCAAGGTCACGCACCATGCGAGCATGGTGTGTGCAGCTTGGATGGCCAGGGGCGTGAAATGACACTCTGAGTGCGTGGTCATCTAAGGTCAGCACCACACGCAAGCGCGTAGTGTGCAGCTTAGATCGCCATGGGCACGAGAATGACATTTGGGGTGCTGGCATGATCATCGAAGGTCATCACCACACGCAAGCGTGTAGTGTGCAGCTTAGATGGTCAGGAGCATGGACGGAGGATGGCAGGCATGAGGGGAGAGGTTCCGGGGGGTCGCAGACCCAGGTACTTTGGCTTAGGGGTCAAGAGCACGCGTCCGTGCTGAAGCATGTAGAGAGACCCCAAAAGAATCGGATTGTGGGATTACGAGATCGAGGAGAGTTGGGCGTTACGTAGGTCCGGGGAGTTGGAACGGATGTAGCTGTGGTAGGCTTGGGAAGAGCGGCCGAGGATTTGTATGAAGTGGTCAGGAACTCCCTTGCTTGATGCTGTGGATGCGGCTCCGATTCCGAAAGAGTGACTCGAGAAGGTTCTGGAGAGTTTCGGTTAGGGGGGACCAGTCGGAGGTGAGAATGGAACCATATGCGGGTGCTGTGCACGTCAGGAGTATGTGTAATTAAGGTGGGGCTCGTAGGGGCTGAGGAGTCAAGTTAGAAGATGGGAGTGGTGTTGCCGTACTGGTTGGTTGTGCTGTGTTAGAAGATGAAAGCGAAGGAATTAGGTCAGCGAGGCGAGTATGACGAGCAGGGTGGAATCTCTGAGCATCTTAGAAGACCCCAAAAGAAATCAGGAGGGAAATGGCGTTGAGCATTGTCTGTGTGGGCATCTGTGTGGCCAGTGCGTAGGATGTGGACACACCTGGCTAAAAATTGAAAGGTGAGGGGTTGACTGATGGATTGCTGTGACCGGACAATTGGACTGCTTGAATGGCTGCATTGTGGGGGAAGTCCTTGTCTTGTTCCTTTGGAGGCCGTCGAGTAGTATGGTGATTTGAGGATGTTGGATGAGGAGAGGCAGTTATTGATTGTGAAGTTGGTGCCGCACAGGTAGACAGAGATGGTTGATGTTATGGCGTTTTGTTTGTTTCTGGGGGCATGAGAAGATGAGGATGAGGGCATGAGGAGATGAGGAGAGGCAGTTATTGGTTTTGTGAAGTTGATGCCGGCGGGGATGGTTGATGTTCTGGTGAATTGTTTTGTTCCTGGGGACAGGAGATGTGGGAGTGGGCGCCGGCACAGAAGGTGCACATGTGGAGCATTTTGCATGAAGAGAGGTCGCAGCCGCCCTCATTAAAGTTGTTACACAACATTTTGTTCCCCACGAAAACAAGAGGGCGGCCGCGACGGTCTCTGGCCTGGGAGGTTGCAGGATATTGGTAGCTGGTGTTGGTTGGGGGCATGGGCTCGCTGAAGAGAGGAATTGCAGGGCTGGAGGAATGCTGCGGAGCGGGGGGGCAGGGGGCGGGTGCGATGAAAGAGCACTGAGTGGTGGGATGGGCAGGGCAATTACAGAGGCTACATGTGTTGGTTGACTTCCCTGCGAAGATCCTGCAGTATAGGTCCAGGTCGAGTGCGCCCCAGTAGGTGGCTGTGTTTCGTTGAATTAGTCTGGAAGCGGCTCTGGCGGAAAACTGGCGATGGTATTCGTAGAATAGTGTGCCTCCAAAGCGGGCGGACAAATCCATACAAATGAATAGATGATCATCTAATTCCTGGCGGCGGGATGGGTATGAGGAACTGATGATGTCACGGAAAATGGAAAATGCCAGTACAAACTCGGTAGGGGTGAGGATGGTTGAGGAAGATGACGTGAGTTCACGGAGGGTTATGGAGACTCCTCCCACTTCGACGGATCTGGGTTGATGGTTTGTTGCAGTGGGTCGGACAAGGGAGGAGAGATCAATGTCCACACCTTGGAGGATCTGATGTCTGAGGGAGGAGGAAACCATGGGGGTATTGAGTGCCAAGGCTGATGGGGGCACAGGAGCTGGAGTGGCTGTAGCAAGTGAGAAAAAGACAGGTTTGGGAGGAGCATATGAAGTGGGAACAAATGAAACAGACTGTAGAGGATCATGCACGAGTGGAATGAGGGGAGTGTGGTAGGCTGATTGATTAATACTGGCCGATGTTGTTGCTGAGACTGCTGTTGCTGTGGCGGCTGTTACTGTAACTGATGGATAGCTGGACTGGACATGATGGGGAGACTGCTGGAATGACTGGCGTGTGGAAGTGGTGGAGGTCGAGAAGCCCCGAGGCAGCTTGGTGACGTCATCTATTGACGGAGTCGCCGACCGAGTGACGTCACGGCCGTGCGACTGAGCGGCCTGACGCGACGCGTTTCCGCGATGCGACGGCCGTGCAACATCGCCGTCGCCGTCGTCACTGAAGCTTGGTGGTGGTGGTGGTGGAGTAGCCGTGTGAGTACTCGCAAGCCGCACGGCGTCGCCGCCACGAGACGCTGCTGCCGAGCGAGCGACGTCGCCGCTTGGGTTGCGGGGAGAAGAGCGGTGGGTTTGCTGAGCTGGTGTTGACGCTGACGGGCGCCGTTGGTGAGGAGTGAGGTACGGCTTTCGGAGTTTGCGTGGAGTACGGAGGAGGGAAGGAATGGAAACGGTGGATTTAACCTGTCGTGGTGCTGCAGACTGGTGAGTAGACGTAGTGGGTTGTTGTTGGAGACTGGGGTTGTATATATCCTCGTCGGAAGCGTAAATTTGTAGAAGGTGTGCCATGCTGGAGTTGCTAGAAGGTGTAGAATGTGTTGTTTGTGAAAAGGAGTGTTCAAAAGTTTGACTGTGGAGCTAAGCTTGAAACGAACGTAGTGCAGCGTTTACTGGAAACTATGCACGCCGCCGTTTTTTCAAGTCGGGTTTATATACCACCGTGATTGGTGGAGGAGGAGTTGTCGGCTTGATAGGAGATGGGTGAGTGGTTGGCACAGGGTGGCATGGGTGGAGTTGCCGGTGGCTGGTTAGGGGTGGTAGATTGTCCTCTGCTTGGCCAAATCTCCTCCCGAACTTAAGTTGTTCCAACTCCATTTAATTTTGTGGCCATTTAATTTTACAGGGAAAGTACTGATTTAATCAACTTCACAGTAAATGTGCCAGTGTTAGGACAAACCGCAAGGAATGACATCGCAACATCGTCATCGAATCCAATATGATTGTCCTTTTAAATGTTTTTATTGTACGACACAATGCCATTCAGCAGGTTTTAGTGACAAATTGACCTACCTTCTAACAACCTCTATTGTAAATTACTTGAACAGATTTGCAGTGGTCCTGGCTTGTGAAATGATTCACTGGACGATACATCTGAAAGGAGGACCTAAAGACTACCATGCTGCTGTGGTAGCCGGACACAAGCTGTACTCATTTGGAGGATACAACCTGAACAACAATGATCAGATTGAAGTCAACATCTTCAACACATTGTCTTTGCGTTGGAGGAAGTTGCCCCCAGTGACAGATGGAAGAGGACAAAGTTCCATTGAGGTTCCCTCTGGACGATATGGCCACACAGCTGTGCTGGCAGAAGAAATTGTTTACATTTGGGGAGGAAGGTATCCTTACTGCAATTTGCTTTATGCCTTTGATGTTGACTCCCACAGCTGGTTCAAACCCAATATTTCTGGGACTATTCCAGGAGCAAGGAGTTCCCACTCAGCCTGTGTCCTGGAGAAGATCATGTATGTGTATGGAGGGGACACCCAGCTGACTGGATGTACTAATGACATGTACAAGTTGGACACCAGCATAATGGTCTGGTCTTTAATTAACACCAGAGGAACTCCACCCCCTGCTTCATATTGTCACTCTTCCACCATCATCGGGACAAAGATGTTTGTATTTGGGGGCTGGGGGGGCGACCTCTACAACAGCATCAGAGTGTTTGACACAGACACCAACTGCTGGCTGATCAGGCCTTCTGGACATCTTCTCCCAGAAGGACGTCGTCGTCCTTCAGCCTTTGCCTACAATGGAGAGCTGTACATATTTGGTGGCTACAACGGGAACCGGTTCTTCAATGATCTGTGGAAATTTAGTCCAGAGACCTTTTCCTGGAAGCAGGTTGAGCCCAAGGGGAAAGACCCCTGTAGGATGTCTGGGATGTGCTGTTGCATGGTGGGAGATTGTATCATCATCCATGGAAAAAACAAAGGAGCCAACCTCATTTCTGGTGACCTTTACATCCTAGACTTAAATCCTAGCCTGAAGATGTTATGCAAGCTAACAGTCATCCAGCATGGTCTGGAGCAGTCTGAACTCCCACATGACATCAGGTGGGAACTAGCAGCCATGACTACCAACAGCAACAGAAGAAAATGATAAATCACACGCACGCACGCACGCACACACACACACACACACACACACACACACACACACACGCACGCACGCACGCACGCACACACACACACACACACACACACACACACACACACACACACACACACACACGCAAATAAATAAATAAATAAATTCATAAATGAATAAAAACACACTTGGCAACAGGGTCCAAGCATAGAAGATGGTCATGAGATGATGAGGAAGAGGATGTAGAAAAAGGTGATGACTTTCAGGAGAATATGCAGATGAAGAAGACACAAAAAAGATACAGAGTATCTTTGTTGACACTGAGATTTGAACTCACAGCCCTACATGTAGTGAGGGAGTAACACTGCTCTTAATTTAATCACTAAACCAGATGCAAGTCTTTGAATATTTTTGACATGATTCTAATAAATGTCTTCTAATTTTTTTTTTTTTAAACCTATGTTTCTATGTCAGTGGTGCTCAAACATTTCATGGTAAGGACCCCCAAAATGATATGTATTTGGCCTTGGACCCCCATCTCAAATCATAATAATAAACATAGGCTATTGTCGGCTATTTTCCACAGTAACAAGTGTAGCCTACTAAAGCAGTCATTAAACTCTCAGTAGCCAAACTGTTACAGATGCGACCGGCCAGGGGTGCGTTACAGAGTATCGAAACGAGGTATCGTTCGTTTTTACGTGAACCGATACCCGATAGTATCGACGTCATGCAATCGATACCATTAAAAGTATCGCAGACGATACCCATCCCTACCGCTAAATGTACCTCATGAGATTATTTTTAGCCTCCAATATACATAGACATTTTTGCATGACTTTTTGAATATTTTAAGTATGTGTATTAAGAGAAGCATCAGGGTGTGTATCTTACTGGTGGCAGTGAGCTCATAGGGACAGTTGAGTCGTGCGTCTCCACAAGGCGAGGAGCTGACAAACATGTGGAACAGCACGCCGTCTCTCAGTCTGTATCCAGAGCCTTTATTTGGTATGAAGATGGACTGGTCCGCGTGCACGTCGCCTGGCTGTTTGCTTTATATGGAGACAATTAAGACGAGGAAAGAACATCCTTTGTTATTCACTCAGTCATTGATAACTAAGCATTAAGTTTTTGTTAAGTCCATTCCAAGCAGTGGCGTCAGTTCAGCAAAAGCTAGGGTATGGCAAAGATGAGAGTCCTCATGGAAAAGAGGCATTACATTTTGTATAACACGGTTCTATTGTGAAAATAGCAGATCTACATGCTCACAAAGCCTCGCGCTGCGAGGCGTTGTGAGCATGTAGAACGGCTATTTTCACAATGTCTGAAAAAAACGAGTTTTGACAGTTTTTTACATAGGTTTCTACGGTTTCTTGGGCTGGGTATGGCAGCCTGGAATGGTTTTTCATGTGCAGCTAAACTTGGCATGTTAGTGCTACAATTAACCTGTGCAGCTGACCTACGGAACCTGGGAATATACCATCTTGTCAAGATGGGGAGAATACAAGTGTGGAGAATATAATTATAATACCTTGTTAAAGTGACCATTTTGTTAAATTTTACATTTGTAGTTATTTTACTGTAATTTAACAACATAATAACCAGCACAGATAGACAAAGAGACATTCATGGATTTAAATTTAAAAGTAACTTTTATTTTTCCCCCTGGACCCCCTGGAAGTGTAATCGCTCGGCAGATCCAGAGCCTTCTATTAGAGAGTTCTGCCAATGCGGGGTAAGAAACAGCGCCGGAAATGTCACTTTTCCCCCATAGATTCCAATGCATTCCGTAAACTTCCGGTTCAGTGCTTTGTCACTATTCAACAATAGATGTGTATGTAGAAGATCTGGCCCCATGAAGTGAACGGATATGACGCGACTCTCCAATAGAGGGCTCTGGGCAGATCTGGCACCGCTCAGTTGTGGTCCCAGTGATTGGATTTCATTCCCTCCGAAGTAGTGAGGGACCAATCAGTGCCCAGTATGCAAATATTGGACAGGTTTTATCACCAGAGGCATTTGTTTTAATCCGCCCCTTGGAAATGCTGGTTTCATACAGATTCCAGACTATTATCTACGGATTCTACGCAGTGATATTAGTCTGGCCATGGCTAGTCGTCCACTTCCAATGAAACGCTTCTCTTTGTTTAGTTTTCCTCATTGTGTGTTCTGTACTGTGTGTTTGTAAATAGGCCTTCTTGTATTGTATCACGATATCGGCGTCAATCTGTCCCTGTACCAATGTCAACAAGTCAAACACTTGTACTTTAAACTAGAAAGGTGTGCTCAGCAGAGCGCGAATCTCTACCACAAGATGAAGATAAACAGCAATGTACGCTGTGACATTTCATGGAGGTGGTGCGGCAGTTGTTTACGTCATCTCTACTCTCTCCATCTTTCTCTCAGATTGTCATTAAAGTGCTTCTGTAATCCACAGAGTCTGATTGTGTATTCCTTGTGTTAATTATATTTGTATCACTAGCCAATCAAAGGTTGCAATGTCAAATCTGACAGGTTGTTGCTGCGTGACACTCACTATGCAAATCCTCCATGAGGATTTCATCGTTCATATTACAGCTACACACAGGGGCGTCACACCAAATTCTGGGCCCTGGGTACAAGGATTCACTGCGGGCCCCCCATGAATGTTAACTATTGAAAAATATAGCAGATGTAAGCTCACAGCGCGGCACCGAGTGCCACGCTGCGAGCTTGTATATCCGCTATTTTTGAAAAATCGTGAAAATGTGTGCAAGAAACCTATGTTTCCATGTCAGTGGTGCTCAAACTTTTTCATGTGAAGGACCCCCAAGAAGATATGCATTTGGCCACGGACCCCCATCTCAAAATATTTAGTTCCAGAGATCCCCCAGAAGCAAAATTTGAGTTACAAATGTTCGCTTAAAAAAATACATATATTCAAAGATTTGCACACATTTTCACATCTTTTCAAAAATAGCACCACCTTGGGCCCTAGTAACTCAGTCCCACTCCCCCCCCCCCTTGTGACGCCCCTGGCTACACAAGTTGAGAGTCAAAACATGAAACTAATAAAAAGGAATCGCGAGTAGGATGAGATTTGCACAGTTATGTCTGACAGACAGGTGGCAGACCATGCCACACAGGAAATAAGAGTTCTGTGAATATTAATACATAAACCAGGGGTCTTCAACGTTTTCAGGCCAAGGACCCCTTAGTTGAGAGAGAGAGATGAAGCAGGGACCCCATAACATTTTCATAGATTCCATATAGTTTCATCGTTTGACAGCACGATCAGCAGTGTATTTTGGATTCATGTCAATTTTGTTTTCAGATATTTAATCACTTGAACCATCAATACTTAGGCCTAATAAACTTGACCTTTCACTCTGTACTTATTGTGCTATTTTTTTCCCCTCTACACCAAACCTATTTGCTGAAAATAGCCGATCTACAAGCTCACAACGCCTCGCGCTGCGAGGCGTTGTGAGCTTGTAGATCTGCTATTTTTGGCTAAAGTTCTCAGAATATAGATGAGAGAGAGATGAAGCCGGGACCCCCACAACCTGTTCATAGATTCCATATAGTTTCATCGTTTGAAAGCAGTCATCAGTGTATTTTGGTTTCATGTCACTGTGTGTTTTAAGATATTTAACCACTTGAACTGTCAATACTTAATAAACTTGACATTTCACTTGACACAAACAAATGAAATAGTTGTTGTTGACCAATTTAAAAAATGTTCAAGAATTTAGGTCCTTGACCTGCTGCCAATGTGCCCAATGAATATGATGCTGATTGGCCCAGCAGACACAGAGACACTCATGAATACTCCTGGCACACAAGTGTTTTGGCAGTGGGGGTCCAACACACATTACTGGGAAGGTCAGGGGCAAATCTGTGACTTTCTGATTACTTTCTGATGTCACACTCTTACTGTAGCAGTGAGCTGCGATTGATCTAATTTTGTGGGGACTTGTGGATAGTGGGCAGGGAGGCCATCTGGTTCAAGGTTCAAGGTTGTTATATCTTGCGTACAGGTACATAAGAGTAAAACTTATTTTGTTTTGGGTTCCTCTTGGCATTGCCACATTGGCAATGATGCCTGACGGCGTCGCCGGTTCCATTCCCGATCCGGACGACCTTTGCAGCATGTCACTTCCCATCTCTCCCCCCATTTCCTTTCAGTCTACTGTCCTATCAAATAAAGGCATAAAAGCCCAAAAAACTAATCTTTAAAAAAAGAAAAAATATAATAAAAAGTCACTAAAATGTAAGCAAGCTAAACAGTCATCTCTATTAATAGCCAGCCTGTCTTCAGGCCTTACCGGAGAGCCAGTTCCAGCTGAGAGTAGAGGAATCGAACCAACGCCCTCCGGGCGATGACCTCGGCGTGGCAGTCGTTGAGCGTCGAACCGTGGTGGCTGACGGCGTCACCACTCAGACACCTGGTCCCCGAACCCAGAGCCACAACCTGGGCCTCATGCAGGTCAAAACCTGCCCCCAGCAGGGAGGGAGGGAGGGAGGGAGGGATTGAGATGAAGGGAGGGCAGGAGAGAGGGAGGGGAGAGAAGGAAGGAACAGGTGGAAGAGTAGGAAGAAAGGGAAGGAAGTAGATAGGGCAGGGAGGGGAGGGGGAGGAATATAGTGGATGAGGGAAAAATGGGAGAAAGATGTGTTTCAGGGAGGGGAGGAGAGGGGGATAGAGTGGAGGGAGGTGTAGAGATGAGGTGAGGGAGGGAGGGAGGATAGAAGTGACAGAGAAAGTAGAGGAAAAGTCCCATTAGATTTTTACCAGTGTTGTACACCAGTGGTTCTCAACCTTTTCAGGCCACGACCCCCAAAATAATCATATTTTAACTGGGGACCCCCCCCCCCACCCTGACGAGCACTAAGAGTTGAGGAATTACATTTTGTATATCACGGTTCTATTGTGAAAATAGCAGATCTACATGCTCACAACAACGCCTCGCAATTTCTGCCTCTAATATTTGACAATTTGGCCAATGTTTAATTTGACAAGTCCTTAAAATGTCGCTTTAGAAATGTGCAGATGCCCTCTATACACTTAAACTTTATGTTGGTTTGTTAACTGTTGAGTGAGAAAACAATGTTGCACATTAAAGGAGTAGTTCACCCCCAAAATTCAATTCCTATTGATTGCTGACGCCATGGAGACTTGAGTCCAATAATTGTGGGCTCGCCAGTACCTGGCGAGCACACTTTAGATATTGTCATTATTTATTTATTTATTTATCTAGTAAGTAGACGGGATTTTCGGTTCCTTTCTACTCCTACATACTTAGTGAGAAAATGAAAATAAAAACATCAATGTGTTCAGTTTACAGTGGCGACGTGTGCTATTACTTTTTACAGCAATCGGCCAAATGGTGGCGCTGCAGGAAGCCTTCGAAAGTGCGAACTTTGAACAGGTATAGCTCATGCTGTGTTATACATACAGCCATGAAACCTGTATACACTTATGCGTCTCCTCATGCCGAACAACTTTTACCCTCTAACTTTTGACCTCTGACCTTTAGGTCTCCCACAATTCGGAATTATATGAAAAACAGTAAAAATCTATCTCCTCCTGGGATTTTCGCGTCAAGTGCACAAAACTTTTTTCACATGAACTTTGAACCTATATCTACACAGGCTATGTGGTGAGAAGTTTGTACGGTCAATAATGATTTTTTAATAATTCAATAAATATTGCGGTTTTATGCAAATTATTCTTCTGCCTCTAAATCATGCATGCAAAGTTACACGTTCATGGCATTTGGCAAAGATGTGGAGGGTTAGTCAAAGTATCACTGAAACCAATTTTATTCCAATCGGCCAAAGGGGGGCGCTATACAAAGCGTTTGAAAATTCAAACTTCAAACGGGCATAAGTCATGACTCGTTTCGTTTGAAGACATGCAACTTGTTACACGCGTGCTTTGACTCAAGCGGAAGACATCTGTGTCGTTGTTAAGTAAGCTCCGCCCTTCGATTTTCCGCCACTTTGAGCAGTTTGTAAAACGCGTAAACCCGCTTTTATTCTGGAATTTTCGCGTCACATGCACAAAACATTTTTTTACATGAACTTTGGACCGATATCTAAAGATCTGTCAGATCGGATTTCTTTAACATTGAAACATGCTTTTTTAAATAATTCAAACAATATTGCATTTTTATGCAAATTATTCTTCTGCCTCTAAAACATACAAGCAAAGTCACATTTTCATGACAAAATAGTGTAGAGGGTTAGTTCAAATATCACTGAAACCAATCTTACCCCAAATGGCCAAAGGGGGGCGCTATATAATTTTGAGCAGTTTGTAAAACGCTTAAACCCGTTTTTATTCTAGGATTTTTTTTGCAATTTGCATGAAACATTCTACACGCAATCTAAGGACCTTTATCTAACATGCCTATGAAGTGCACACACAAAAAAATTATAAAATAATAATAATAAATATAGCTGCAAGCAGCGATAAAGTGTCCAAAGCCAAAAACACCTCAAATCATGAACACAGCCTGGGATGTGCGTGAAATCTTGCAAGCACATTCCCAATAGGTCAAGGAACAGATACCAACCTTCTCACATTGGCCTGTTATAGCGCCACCAGCGGGTCAACTTTTGCACAACACATTTTTGGAACAAAATGGACCAATCTTTGACGTCAGTAACGTCAAAGAGAGCACTGCCTGCGATCTTGACATTTTGTGCTTTTATAGCCATTGTTTTCCGGCTTGAAGCGAGCCCACAATTGTTTCGAAGGAACAATATTTTTCTAGTATTTTTTTGTAATAGTCGAATTCCTAAGACAAAAATTTAATTATAGTAAATTTATCCCATTGATTCTGGATGGAGACCCAAATACATTTGTGTCCCCATCCGGAATCAATGGAGGTAAATGTATTATAATAAAAAGGTTGTCTTAGGAATGCTACAAAAATCAAAAAATATTATTGAACTCAAGTCTCCATGGCGTGAGTAATCAATTTTGAGGGTGAACTACTCCTTTAAGCTAATCATCATCTGGGGACCCCTCAAAATAATTTGGGGACCCAGGGTCGTGACACACACTCACAGGTTGAGAACCACTGTTGTACACAAGCATACTAAAACCGCGTACTAACAACTATATGCCGTGTTAATTTAACTGAGTTTATACTCACAGAGTTAAATTGGACAATTTGGGTTAATGGAAAGAACACACTGATGACATTGATTTTCACACCATAACATCGTGTCGTCTGAGAATGGAATACGGGAAACAGACTGTCTGAGAGGCTCTGATGAATAGTGTATGACATAAAACAATGACTAAGGCTGTGAAATATGGTTCTTGTTAACCCATTTAGGCCTAGGATTATTGACTGCTTTAACTGTTGAAAAATAGCAGATATATCTGCTATTTTTGAAAAAGTCGTAAAAATCTTTGAATATATGTATTTTCAAAGCGAACGTTTTGCATCTCAAATTTTGCATCTGGGTGGTCCCTGGAACTAAATATTTTGAGATGGGGGTCCGTGGCCAAATACATATCATTTTGGGCGTCCTTCACATGAAAAGGTATGAGAACCACTGACATAGTAGTCTCTCAAGAACAGACTAACTGAGCTCCATTTAAGTGAAAAGGACCTTTTCTTTGACGATGGATAGCCAGATTGCTGACATAGAAGCATAGGTTTTTCAAAAAACCTTAGAAGGATTCAAAAGACACTTATAGAATCGGGTCAAAATTCTAATTTTCACGATTTTTCAAAAATAGCAGATCTACAAGCTCGCAGCGCGGCACTCGGTGCCGCGCTGTGAGCTTGTATATCAGCTATTTCTCAATAGTTAAAGCATAAAATAATGAAACACAAATTGTGTACCCGTTCTGAATGGGTTTTAAGTTGCTATGCTGCAATCTCAGCTCATGAAACATTCATGGGCTGTTAGAGATGTCTGTCTCCATGGAGCCTTTGAGCCACTTTGCCACTCTGATGTAAAATCGTACAAAGTTTGTTCGTTTTTATTTCTTTATCTCCTAACAACAACCAACAAACCACTGTATCAAAACCCAAATCGAACGTCCCCTTAGTGAACAAATTGTCGTGATTGAAATGGCAGCGATTATAAAACGCTGTAGATTTCCGCTTGTATTCTTTTCCCTGCCGCCGGCGTTCTACTGTCCTGGAGCCCATGTGAAAAGCGCCACATAACTTTGTTTGATTCGATGGTGCAACTGCCTCCTGCTCAGTGTTGTACCCGAACGCGTTCAAAGAACGATCGTTCATGAACACGTTCATATTTTGGGCGAACGTGAACTGAACGTAATTGTTTTCGCTTGATGAACGATATTGTCGAACGCGGTCATTCTGACGCCCGTGAACGACGTTCGTCGGCGTTCGTCGGCCGTTCATGCGGCGGTCCGCGCCTCCGCGGTCATCTGTCCTCTGCTCCTCTCGTCTCTCTTTTCATTTACATGCTCCAATAGTAGGCACTGCACGCAGCAGCACGCAGCAGTGCCTACTGCATCTCGTGAACGTTCCGATATGCCGTGCTGTCTGCACTCTGCTTCTGCACTGTGAATCTCCTCCTCGTCTCGCAAGCCTGACTGACTATACTTTGTCCTATGTGTGTTGCACGGCGAAAATAGCTGATCTGCAAGCTCACAACGCGTCGCATCCACGAGACAACGTGAGCTTGTAGATCAGCTATTTTAACCAACGCGGAAACATGCTGTGCACGGTTTAGAAACGTCTGCCTTCTAGTGGGGTTCCTTGTACATGTAATTTTTTGGTTTTTTTCTAGTGGGGTTCCTTGTACATGTAATTTTTTGTTTTCATTTCAAATGTGTGTTAAAGTTTCTTTCACTTCCAATTTGTAGATTATGGTTTATAGAACAATTTTGGTTAGAGTGTCAAGACAGTAGATTGAAGAAAAATATATGTTTTGCCCTATTTCCAAAATGACCAAAATCGGAATTGTGTTTTTTGAACAATGTCTTAGTTTTCCCACAACTGCTGTGTAATATATATATTTTTTTATTGCTATATCAAGTCAATACTGTGTGGGGAATCAATTGGAGTCAAATATTTGTTTTGAATATTATGATATTTCACACAATGAGACAATAACATGGTTATTACATTCAGCCCTTCACAATAAGGGTGCAGGAAGACTGGGAACTAGGCAGTGGGCACATAAATATTGTGGGCACCTCAATGTTAAGTTGGATGAAATTATTGCTGTGTGTGGTTCTATATGGGCTGAGTCAATAATTTTGACAAATAATAGCATGCAGCAACGTCTAAACATTTATATATATATAGACCTTTATATATTTTTTTTTTCCTTTTTTTCCTAAAAAAGAACTATGTAGTTCATTTTGGGGAACCATGAACTTTAGTTCATAATGGGGAATTATGAACTAAAAATGAACTAGTTCATTTTTGAAGTTCTGAACTTGAACTTGAACTAGTTCGTTTTTAAAGTGAACTTTCCCAACACTGCTCCTGCTGCAGTGAAACATTTGCCTCTGGCATTAAAAGTCAATGGGACATGTCCGCTGTACCCACCTCTGGTCATTACGATCCCTGCCAGCACCTTGTGATGACGGCCTTGCGAGGCAGCGCAGCGACTGTCCGTCAGCTGTCTGTGTTTGTCTCTCACCAGGTGGAAGATTGCCTCTGCAAAGCCCTGCAGGAGAACGGATGAATAGATGGATAGCATTGTGCTGCTGTTGGGACCAAGAACAAGACTTTTAAGTTTAAAGAGGCGGTGCCATAGTTTTGTACTTTTTCTGGTTTTCATGTGTCTAGGAGGTTGACAGTACTTCATTAGACCCCCTGGTGTGGTTGTTATGAGCAATTATGTATTGCCTTTCTATTTGGGTTTTAGCTGTAGGCTGCCACCTTGTGGGGTCAAACGTGCCGGGCCAAAAACACAGATACTTATTACATCACAGAATCAACCCCTCCCCTAATTACCATTCACCCAACATACGTGGGTGTGGCTAACTTCAGCTGGGTCATCACCCACCATGACAACCATGCATACCAACTGGTGGGTGTGGCCACATAAAAACATCAATTTAACTTTTTCTGTACACTTTTTTGGAAAAAATCTTCCTCCTAGTATAATCATAATAGTAGATAATCATGTTTTAGAGGGGGAAAAAATCATGGCACCGCCTCTTTAAAAGCCCAACTAGCGCCCCCCCTAGAGGCTGTGATGCTCTGAGTTACAGTTTACACCCAACCAGGCCAATGTCTGTTGAACCTTTTACCTGAAAAGCTTTAGAGCAGGGGTCTTCAACGTTTACAGGCCAAGGACCCCTTAGTTGAGAGAGAGATGAAGCAGAGACCCCCACAACCTTTCATAAAGTCCATACAGTTTCATTGTTTCAGCAAAATCATCAGTGTATTTTGGATTCATGTCAATTTGTGTTTTCAGATATTTAACCACTTGAACTGTCACTAGGACTACTTAACAAAGTTGACTTTTCACTATGTAGTCTGCTCTCTTTCCCCTCTACACCAAACCTCTTTCCAAAAAATAGCCGATCTACAAGCTCACAACGCCTCGCGCTGCGAGGCGTTGTGAGCTTGTAGATCTGCTATTTTTGGCTAAAGCTCTCAGAATAAGGATGCTAGGGTTCAAGTGGTTAATATAAAAAAGGAGAACAAAGTTTCTATCACACAAAGATTTGGAGGACCCCCTGTAGTAACTCTGAGGACCCCCTAGGGGTCCCGGGCCCCCTGTTGAAGACCCTTGCTTTAAAGTGAAATAGTAAGTTGCGGTGACATAATATAAGTGAACACATACAGTATAGCGCCACACCTAGCCCAAATGGCCAAGGGGTGGCACAAGAGGAAAGGGTATGGGGGTAACAAAATCAGTAGGGTTCATATAACAAAGCCAACAGTTTTCTTTCAATCTTGTTTGGGACCACAGTGTTTTGTACTAAAATAACTCACTTTGACTTGGGTTTTTCCAATACCTAAAGCTAAGGGAGACCGAGGTTTCTCTGCTTTTCAATTTTTTATGGATTTATTTCTTATGCCTCTGACCAAAACCCTCAAAATCTCAAAACCCTTCTCTACATGTCTCCAGTAATGCACATATGCTGTCATAACAGACCTGGACCAACAGTATACCGCACTGCAGTCAGAGTCTGTGTGTGACAGGCTGTCGATGACTGTCATGGAGTTCTCTCCTCTGCCTGAACTCCCTCCGAGATTATGAGGAGCTGGACCCAGTGTCCTTCCTCATATTCCCTGGGCCTGGCATTCTTTGGCAGACGCTGTCACGGGCGGCACACCAAATTCTGGGCCCTGGGTACAACAAGGATTCACTGCGGGCCCCCCATGAATGTTAACTATTGAAAAATAGCGGATATACAAGCTCGCAGCGCGGCACTCGGTGCCGCGCTGCGAGCTTGTATATCCGCTATTTTTGAAAAGATGTGTGCAAGAAACCTATGTTTCCATGTCAGTGGTGCTCAAACTTTTTCATGTGAAGGACCCCCAAGAAGATATGTATTTGGCCACAGACCCCCATCTCAAAATATTTAGTTCCAGGGACCCCCCAGAAGCAAAATTTGAGTTACAAATGTTCGCTTAAAAAATACATATATTCAAAAATGTTCACACATTTTCACGACTTTTCAAAAGTGCAGCACTGCAAGCTTGTATATCTGCTATTTTTCAATAGCTAAAGTTACTAGGGCCCCCTCCACCTTGGGCCCTAGTAACTCAGTCCCACTCCCCCCCCTTGTGACGCCCCTGGACGATGTCACTCGAAGGGTGTCACTCTCGAGCAATCATGAGTTTCCATTGTTATAGAGTTGTATTCCCTAATGAAACACAATGGCAATATCTACAGTATATCTGGATATAGCCATGGACATGGGTATTATATTCTTTTCAAAGTGGAAAAAAGGTGGGCTGTCCACACCGGTTCTTTTCTTATCCTTCATCAAAACAGGCAGCAGGGAAGCTTTGAGGGAGACGGCATAGGGGAGAAGTCACAGCAGCCATCCATAATAATGTGTCTGTCAAACTGTCCAACTCCTCCACTAATGTGGGTGGAGAGACGGGTAATATTTGATGCCCATGGATATTGCAGGTTCAAGGGCCAGTCTCCCTCGATATCTCCGCCAATTTCGGACTGAATAAATGTGTAGATATGCTGCTCGGTATACGAGCATGAACACAAAAGCAATGTATTATTATGAGCAGAAATAGCAGGGGCGATTGGCTCTGCCCTATTTTCAGAGGTTCCATGTTTAGTACAGCCCAATGGGGTAGGTTGTGGGTTCTCGTCCCTCGGAGTCTGTATTGCTTGATGGCGTCCAGGCCCTGTGACTGTCCCTTGTGACAGCATAGCACTAACACTGATTCCCGCTGGGACTGTACTGTACTTAAAGGAATACTCCACTGTCAAATGTGTGATTGTTTTGTTAATTTGAACAATGAACATAGTACATCAATTTCAGGTAGTAGGAAACTTTAAATAATATTTTCCATGGGCATAAACATGCCTCTTCTGCCTAATACAGAGAAATATGAATCTGACCCCCCCTATATCTTCTTATCGGTTGAATTTGTATTAGTTTATTTTATGCTACTCTTTTATTAGCATCCTCTTATATTCCTATATCACTGATGGACTTAACAGCAGCTGTATTGATCATTACTCCTACCAATAAAGACATGGAGAAATAAGGTTGAAAAAAAACGTACATCTTACACCACAGGTATACTGTAGTGCTTATGCCTAATTTATACTCTGCCGTGTGACTAGGTCGGGGGTCAGCAACCCGCGGCTCTTTAGCGCCGCCCTAGTGGCTCCCTGGAGCTTATTCAAAAATGTATGAAAATGGAAAAAGTATATATATAAAATATATTTTTTGTTTTAATCTGTTTCTGTAGGAGGACAGACATGACACAAACATTCTTACCGTTTTCCAATGCTGTAAAAATGTGTAGAATAAATATTAAATTTCAATATTCTCTCCAGGATGCACTGCAGGGAAAATCAACATTTAATCATGAATGCTCATTATGTATTTGTAGCCTACTTAGTCATTTTGTAGGCTAATATAGCTAATATAGACACTTACAGCATGTGTTGCCTTCATTATAAGGCTAATATAAGGCTTTACATTTTTCGCAGCTCCAGACAGATTCGTTTTAAGTTTTTTTGGTCCAATATGGCTCTTTCAACATTTTGGGTTGCCGACCCCTGGACTAGGTAGGTATACATCAGGCTTTAGGCTACAGGCATTCACCCATGTTGGGGAGGAAGCTGACAGAACATGCGATGCTACCTGGAAGGCGATGATGGCACACAAGGTCACGTGTAATGAGCGTGTTAAACAATTATCAGTCCAATTAATATGCTCTTCACACCCGCCTCCTCGCTTGGTCTGCGTCTCCTTGGGCCGGCTCCCGCTTCTCCTTGATTCCCCCTAATGTGCTGTAATAATGTTCATTAATGCGTCACAGTGGCTGATAGACACTTCAAATTGGAGTATGGGTGCATGGGATTGGAGGGGGGTGGGATGTGTGTGTGTGTGTGGGGGGGGGGGGCTAATGCTAAGTGATCAGCAGAAGAGTGAGCCGTGAGATAACTGATACGCAGGAATCTGAAAAGGGCACGTGCAAACATTGGCATCAAAGGGGGCTTGAGCCTCTCCAGACCATGAATGCCGTTGTTTGTTTTTTTTGTTTTTTTTTAAGATTTGTTTTTTGGCTTTTTTATGCCTTTATTCGATAGGACAGTAGAGTAGACCATGAATGCCGTTTTCACTATGGTGAAAGAAATGCAAATGCCCCTCTTTCCATGCCATACCTGAAGGCAGAATTCAAGAGAATTGCCTTGTCCAAACTCTCCTGAACTTGAAACGCAGCATCTTATGTTGAAAGAATTGCCCTTTCTGTGTAGAAATACATGCCTTTACGCCACATCTCCAGTATTCACTTGATTATGCTTAGTTCAGTGTGGTATAACGCACTGAAAATATTACGCCACATCTCCAGTATTCACTTGATTATGCTTAGTTCAGTGTGGTATAACGCACCGAAAATAGCCGACCTCCAAGCTCACAACGCGCCGCGCTGCGACACGTTGTGAGCTTGGAGGTCGGCTATTTTCTGAAATTTCAGCCCCTGCCTCTCTAACATTCTCTGCACGTCCCTGATGTGAAAGGAAAAAGAGAGCTATTATGACAGACAGAGGGGGACGCCTTCATGTATCTGAAAAGCGGAAGCCTACACCGATGTTACAAAGTAAATACAGCCCTTTCATTTGTTGTAGTTCTGTCACTTTTATTAGTATCTGCCATATGTTGCTGTTCCATTCCCCTTTTCTCGACCTTGCACTTTATAAAAGACGTCGCTTTCAATGTTGGTAATTAGCAAGTTATGCAGACAAATGAATTAGCTGCGTTAAGAATGACTTGACCAATAAGAAGAAAAGTGCTTTTTCATCGCTAGATTTTTTACTTTTCAACTGATACTTAACTTTTGCACTCTTCATCAGGCATTTCATCCATTTCTTGAAGTCACAGTCCTAGAATGTGCAGCCTGTGATTGTCATGTGAGGATGCAGACATAAATACATCCTTGACTCACGAAATAGACAGACTGACAGACAGACAGACTTATAGCTGTCCTGATAACTAGGCTAAAACCTAAGGGTGATGAAACCTTTGCAGAGGTATATCTCCCACTCCCTGGATCCATCTCACCTAAAAATACAATGTCAGTGGGGTGCTCAACTGTAAAAAGTTGTTTAAAAACCCACTTGTTCCATATTATATCCTTTAATGTTGTTCTGTTTTTAACGATTTATTCGTTATCATTTCTATTCATGTCATGTTTTTGTTCATTGTACGGCACCTCACGACAACTTTGTAAATACAGTAACCCAATACTCCCTTACTTACTTAGGCTACTAACTCAACTCGCAGACAGGGTATACGCCAACCACCTCTTGCATCATCTCTCACACACCTTGCTATATGCAGAGCTCAACTGTGTCGAGAAAGACTGCTTAAATTCATAATGCGTGACAGCAAGATGCCATGAGGAAGATTCTTTGCGGTCAGAGAGACATTTATGAGGTAGTTCTGGAGCCACGGTTGGGCATGCAGGACAACCATTCACCTCTTGAGCCTCAGGAGGACACAGCGTACCATAGCAGAGTTCCATGGCACACTCCATTAGGTAGCATTGCAGAGCAGGGGCGTCGCAACCAAATTCTGGGCCCTGGGTACAAGGATTCAAATGCGGGCCTCCCATGAATGTTCTTCATAGGGGGAGGGGGTTTAACCCATTTAGACTGGGAACGCATTATTACGCGTTATTTTGTGCTTTAACGATTGAAAAATAGCAGATATACAAGCTCAAATGGAGCGCGCCACCGAGTGCTGCGCTGCGAGCTTGTAGATATTTTGCTATTTCTGATAAAATCGTTTTTGAAAAATTGTGATAAAATGTCTTTGAATATTTCAAATCCTTCTAAGGTTTTTTTCTTTTTAATCTATGTTTCTTTGTCAGTGGTGGAGGGACAGCGAATGCATTTTCCGGCAGCAGCACGTGCCCCGACGTCGCTGGAACTGCCGACAACAGCCGCGGCAATGATTCCTATGCCGCAGAAATGATTCCTATGCCACAGAAATGATTCCTATGCCGCAGAAATGATTCCTATGCCACAGAAATGATTCCTATGCCGCAGAAATGATTCCTATGCCACAGAAATGATTCCTATGCCGCAGAAATGATTCCTATGCCACAGCAATGATTCCTATGCCACAGCAATGATTCCTATGCCACAGCAATGATTCCTATGCCACAGCAATGATTCCTATGCCACAGCAATGATTCCTATGCCACAGCAATGATTCCTATGCCACAGCAATGATTCCTATGCCACAGCAATGGTTCCTATGCCACAGCAATGATTCCTATGCCACAGCAATGATTCCTATGCCACAGCAATGATTCCTATGCCACAGCAATGATTCCTATGCCGCAGCAATTCCTAATCCGTGGCACAGTGTGTGTGGAGGGGGGGTGATAGGTTCGGCAACAGCGGCAGATGCAGCTCTGTTGCCGGTCTGTCCGGTTGTGCCACGGATTAGGTATAATTGCCACGGCATAGGAATCATGATTCCTATGCCGCGGCTGTTGTCGGCACTTCTGGCGACGCCGCTCTCTCTGGGGTGGTGCTCAAACTTTTTCACGTGAACGACCCCTAAAATGATATGAATTTAGCCACGGACCCCCATCTAAAAAATATTTAGTTCCAGGGACCCCACAGAAGCTAAATTTGAGTTACAAATGTTCACTTAAAAAATACATATATTCAAAGATTTGCACACATTTTCACGACTTTTCAAAAGTGCCGCGCTGTGAGCTTGTAGATCTGCTATTTTTCAATAGCTAAAGTATAAAATAATTAAGGCCCCTCCACCTTGGGCCCTAGAAACTCAGTCCAAATCCCCCCCCCCCCCCCCCCCCCCCTTGTGACGCCCCTGTTTGGTAGCATTGCCAGCACCTCAGACACATTTATCCAGACCATTTAGAGGGCTGGATGACCGTGCTGAAGCTGTACCAGTCAGGGCAAATTCAATGACCCCATTCAAAGCCAGTATGCTGGGAGGCTACACTGGCAGATGAGGTCAAATAATGAGGTGAAATGTGTTTTTACATTTCAAATCAGTGTCTTTGTTTCCTTTTTTGGTTTGGTACTTATTTGGTTCCTGCCTTGGATTTTCTCAATCGTTTCATTTATTTTGTTTTATAATTTAATGTTTCATCACCCACACTGAGCATTTTTCGGGCTATTAGATATCTAAAATACATCAAATCGGCTAGGCTAAAATTGGGTTATCTAGTCTCTGCGTGTCTGTCTGTCTGTGTGTCTGTAATCCGCGTATCTCGAGAACCGTTCGTCCCACCGGCTTCAGATTCGGCACGCGCGTTCCCCGCCGCGGCACGGAGTGCAGTGCCGGGTCTCGACCCGACCTGACGCGCGGTTTTCCCGAACCGGCGCGAAACGTTCGGAATCTCCTTATGCAGGGTTGATTGTTGACATCAGGCTGTTCCGGAGGAAATCGGCGAAAGCTCTGACTCATTGTGACATCACTTCATAAAAGGCTCTGACATCACGTACGCCACATGAGTCAACAAAAAATCTCTGTGAGTGTGTATGTATGTATGTAAGTAATCCGCGTATCTCGAGAACCGTTCGTCCCACGGGCACGCGCGTTCTCCATATATGGGCATAAAATGAATGCCCCCATATATGGGCATAAAATGGATTGCAGACAGACAGATACAGATATCTCCATATATGGACATAAATGGACAGAGGCAAACAGATGGTCAAAGATCTCCATATATGGGCATAAAATGGACGCAGACAGACAGATACAGATATCTCCATATATGGGCATAAATGGACACAGGCAAACAGATGTTCAAAACGGGTCCTATGACAACAGGTATAATGAGGTTTGCATTAAAGGGGGAACCGGCACTGTGTCTGCAACACAGTTGGAGGCACAGACAGATACTCCATATATGGGCATAAAATGGACGCAGATAGACAGATATCTCCATATATGGGCATAAAATGGACCCAGAACTATAACTGCAGTGATCTCCATATATGGACATAAAATGGACGCCGACAGACAGACAGACAGATACAGATATCTCCATATATGGGCATAAATGGACACAGGCAGACAGATGGTCAAAACGGGTCCTATGAAAACAGGTATAATGGGGTTTGCATTAAAGGGCGGGGCATTCATTCCCTATTTACATTGTTCCGAGTTGGCCAGGTCGCCGACTAGACGAAGGGCGGCCCAGCTTCTAGTAACTTATAACTGGTCTAAAAGTGAATGTTTTTTCAAAGTCTAGGCGTAGCTTAGACGTTGAAACAATGTCACGTCAACGG
The DNA here is from genome assembly GCF_963921795.1 of Nannobrachium achirus. Lineage (NCBI taxonomy): Eukaryota > Metazoa > Chordata > Actinopteri > Myctophiformes > Myctophidae > Nannobrachium > Nannobrachium achirus. The sequence continues at coordinate 52,043,965 of NC_137814.1, read as the reverse complement.
CTACATATAGATGGGCTATATATGAACGCTTGAAACAGCTAATCAACGTTTAAGCTAAGCCTAGACGCCGAAAAGACGTTCACTTTTAGACCGTTTTCACGTTGTAACACGGTTTTAGACGGACGTCTAATTAGCTGACTATGGCTCACTGGGTTGTGAGGAAAACATGCATGCTTTACAACTGACCCACATAATGGCTCCTTAAAGATGGGACCTGCTCACCTGAGGCAGCTGGCTTTTGTCTCTGCCGGTACTGTGGCCCAGTAGCCTCCTGTCCATCCCCAGGCTGATGTGGTAGAGAGCCTGCAGTGCCGCGGCGGCCGCCTGGGCCTTAGCCAGCATTTTACTGTGGCCAGAACCCTCAAATATCTGCCCCAGCACCCGAACCACCATCACAAAACTCCGCGCCGGCCGGCCCTGCAGCCTCTCCGTCAGGCAGACGTACCTGAGCCCCGGGTGCAGTTTGTTCAGCAGCGCCGCCGGACCGAGCTGCTCCGAAAGCGAAGCGCCGACCAGGTGTCTCTTTAAACCGGTCGACGACAGCAAGTCTAACTTGAGACGCACGAGTTGTCCACGTTTACACACGCCTGAGATCAGCTCTGTCCTCCCCGGCTTGAGGTGCACGAGGTCACGCTTTTCACGCAAGGGCGGCTCGAATTCCTTGAGGAACGCGCCGGGGACGTCCAGTCTGTCCGCCGTGAAGTCCACGGCGTGACCGCCGGCGAAGCTTCCCATGGCGAGGTGAGCCTGGGAGGCGTTGGGGAACTGGACGAAGGAGCGCAGAGCCAGCTCCGCCGCCCTCAACTTGGCCTGTTTCTTGGTGGTCCCGCGGCCCTCGAACCGGAGCCCCGTTCACCTCCACGCCGATGGCAAACACGGGCGCGTGCAGCGGGCCGGTCTTGGAGGTGAGCTCGTAGCGCAGGCCAGGCCGCAGCTCGTTCAGCTGGACCAGGGCGTTCTTCTGGCCGACGGCCCACGCCGTCCTCTTGCAGGCTCTCTTGGGTTGGTTCTGGTCGAGCAGCCTGTCTTTCCCGTCCACCAGTGGCTGCTTCTTCTCTTCAGCGCTCTCGTCCCACCCTTGGGGAGGTTCGTGCAGAAGCATCCCGCTAGGTGATGTATGGCTGGTACCTCAGGGTCCACCTGGATTCTGTTCTCTTTTACCTCCACACCACTGGGACCTGGCAAAATATATATATGACATGTTCTGAGCTTCAGCTGATTCCAGGGCACGTGTCTGTCATATGATGAAGTATAAGTCAAGCTTAAAGGACCACTTCACCTCTGGGACAAGTGAGTATCATATATCATATGATGCTTTGTAGCATGATATTGCATCATACAAAGCATCATATGATGCAAAGTAGCATGCTGAAATACTAAAATATCTAAAAACTCAGGATTGTGTTGATCGTGTCCCAAACAACAATAAAATAAGATCTGGTTGTCCCAGAAGTGAAGTGGTCCTTTAAGTGTGAAGGAAAACACTTTTGAGGGTAGTGACAATCCTCCCAGAAACACTCACTCCTATAGATTGGCAAGCACTAGAATTTAACATGATCAGAATTAATACATGCAGTATATGATGCTGGCATTTGATGGCTTGAAAACATAACAATTGTATGAGCTCATTTTATTTTCTCTTGTTTATTTTCTTTTGAATTATTTTGTGTATTCTGCCTCATGTTTGTGCAGCACTTGGTGACTCATGTCTAGAAAGGTGCCGTATAAATAAAGTTATTATTATCATTGGAACACAGGTTAATTGTCCCATTTCCTGAAACCTAACAGTTTCCGCCCGACATCAACAAACAGCCCAGCATATGGGGCCGCGCACACTAAAAGATATTTACCTGAATGGTGTACCTCTTCAGCAGATGTCATTCCCACGTCTCTGTGTCTCACAGGGTTGATGATGGTTGATAAACCGTTGCTTCTCCCTGCAACGGCACCACAGACACCATCTGTTAATTGAGTATCACAAACATCACATTATTAACTAATATATCGTTACTGTCGGGGAGAAACCTCGCATCTCCAAGTTTCACATTTGTGTGTTATTTCGTAAAGTAAAGCCCTGCTTCATATACAAGGCCGTCACACAAAACTAGTGAAAATAGCAGATCTGCAAGCACACAACGCCTCGCGTCGCGAGGCGTTGTGTGCTTGTAGATCGGCTATTTTCACTAGTTTAAATCATTTTAAAACACCTTGCAAGCCGCGGCAGAACCCTCTGAACAGAGGTAGCGCCGAAGAAATAAGCCATTTATTTACAAACATGTTTTAAAAAAACAAAGCCCACATGATAACAACACGTAATGGAGTGCTCGATACAGCGTATACATTCATCCTGCAGAGGTCGGCGATCTTACTTTGGCGAGGCGGAGGGGAGATCAATTCCATTCGTTTACGTGCGGCGAAGCAGGGAAAGGAGCGATAGAGAAGCGGCGCCCGGACATGATTGAGACCGCGATCCACGAACAGAGACAAAGAGCAGCCATGTTGTGTGTCCTTCTTGTCGAGTTTCAACAACATGGAGAGTAGGAGGCCACTCCTAGCCACCCATCCATCCAGAATGTGAGTCAACGGCGCGGCCTGCTGGATACTACGAGCATCACACCCAGTCCCAGAAAATGATTGAGAGAGGATATTAACCGTTTCAGATGGCTCCAAAATGACACAGAGAAGAATGGCCGATGTTTTTTTTTTTTATTATTATCATTTATATCAAAAGTCCGGGAATAGACGTGTGGCTGATTGGACCAAGTAGGAAGTCCGAGGGAGTACGGCCAGGCTTAGAAGGTGTTAAAGATGATGAATACAAAACTAACAGTTTTGGACATACAAGGTTTCCACCCGACAACGACGATAGACTGAACTGATATTTCCATGCTGTACATAAAACAAAAATCTAAAAAACCGGCCCGTACCGAAATTGCCATACAGAGTGACGCTTCCACCGCATAGTTTTATACTCGTCAACCGTAAAAGTAATGAGATGGACTCGAGGTAAACACGTTTATGGCAATAATACAATAATACAAACATAACAACATGTGAAGCCAGGAAGGGGGAAGTGCGAGGCCATTACAGTGCTCTCCGAAGGGAAGGGAGAGGGAAAACAAACACCGAGGCGGCTCGGAGTGAGCTGGGGGTAATTGAAAGGTACGAGTGATAAGAGCCAAGGATTTCAAACAGGGGAGATCTAGGAGCCTGATTAGAATAGCCGGAGACTTCTCTTGAATTCAGCACTCCCATCATTACATTTTTGTGTGGCGAACTGCAATAGTTTGAGAGGATTTTTGATGAGAGGTAAGACATAAGAAGAAGAAGAAGAAAGGTTGGGGAGACAGCGGGTGAACACAGGAGGAACCCAGAGTTTGGAATTTAATACGGAGGAGGAGCTGCAGGGGCTTCAGGCAACCAACGCGGCGTGATCATTTTTATTGTCACATTTCTGTCACGTGACGGGATGCAGTGGTTCACAGGGTCCGGGGAACTGGCGAGAGGTGGAAAGGATTGGAGAAGCCAAAGTGTTCTCCCTGTGGTGTAGCTTTGAAGAGTAAATGATTATACCATAATGATAATGATAATTAATCATCTTTTTATAATTATGATGAGGAAAGTAGTTTGACTTTTACGTATTTGTGACAATGACAAAAGATCTGTAATTATGTTTTGATGATCCCTCCCGTCTTTGTTATTTCTTACAACAGGTTGTACATGTAGATAGAGATACCCTTTCTTAATAAAACTAAGCGTCTCACTCTAAGAACGATATTCTGCATTTAAAACAACATAGCTCACAAATGTGACATAATGCGCTACAGGGTCTCAGCCCGGATGAGCCGGAGAAACTAATCTTCTCCCTTTCTTTTCTCCATTATTCATGTTGAGTCTTGGCTTCAGGAGATATGCGGTGCTTCAGCATTGACAATTTAACGGATTGCCCCGCACACATGTGGGGCAATCTGGGTTAGTGTAAGCCCCTGAACCAATGGCCCCAATTCCCCTTAGATTTATCTGATACCTCGCAGCTATTTAGTGACATTCATTTGGTACGGTGGAGAAGTGGAGCAGGTGAGAGTGCTCTGGTACCTGATGCCTGTAGTAGTCAGCCATAGATGCCACAGTCAGCTCTACCATGTAGAACGGAATTAAACAGCACTGTGCAGTAGTGGCTGTGTGCACGTCAGTAATAGGTTCTTGCTTCACCTACTACTACTGCTAATGATGACTATACTGAAATTACATGTTGAGGCCACGCTCCTTAAATGGTAAATGGTGCATTTATATGGCGCCTTTATCCAAGCCGCTATACATAGATTGTGCATTACATTCACATATTCAGAAACACATTCATACACGGATGGCGGAGGAAACCATGCAACCAACCTGCTCAACGGGAGCAACTAGGGGTTCAGAGTCTTGCTCAAGGACTCTTCGAACACTAACTCTGGGGGAGCCCAGGATCGAACGTTCATTATCATTGCATTAAAAGGGATCATTGCACATGGAACGACTAATTAATGGAAAGAGCAGCATTTTGGTACATTCACACTATGTTGTGTTCTCTTTGCTAAATCCAAACATGTACTGTAATGGGACGTGGAATGTGGTTTCTCTTGAGATATGTGTGACCTATGGACAGACACACAGATGTACAGAGATTGTACACGCATTTGTAGTAGGATAGGCTACTTGGTACTGTGATACACTATACCATGTGCGAAATAAAATACAATGAAATTAATCTGTTACACACTACTTTATATACGAGTTCTCTGAGGGACTTTCTAGTTTTGTGTCCAAGAATCTCAATACTGTCCGTAACTGTACACTGATCCATTTTAGAAGCCATTTCTGTCTTTTCAATTTTCGCCAAAAGACAATTTACCTACTGAATCAAACATTCTTCCCCAAATCCTCTTCCTGCAATAGTTTGGTGTGGCAGAACTTTTAACGCCTCTCTGTCTGTATGAAAGGTGCCAATTATAATATAATAGGGGGCACTGCATGTGATAATGAACAGTTGCACACTAAACTATTACGCATTAACCTTGCACCTCGCAGTTATATTAGGCGTGCAAGGCTATTAAGCGGTGGGCTGGTGTATGGGCGAGGGCCGGGCGGTGGCGATGTAAATGTAATGAAGTGATTCCTTGGCTTTTTGTGAAGGTGACAGGTAGAGGTTGGTGGAGGAGGAGGGAATGTCCCGATGGAGCGCATCATCTCTGCTTAATGAGGCTGTTTATTTTAGGATGAAAAAGAAATAGTAATGGTGTTTGACTTCAGGTTTCATCACCATAACCCCTGATTTCTCTCCTCTCTCTCCGCCATTTACAGCTTTCTGTTTGTGCTCGCTCCGCGCGCACCTCCTACATGCACTCCGACTCATTATTTCCCATTCTCTCCACCACAGGACTCGTTCACAAATGTGCACACATACTGTACAGTACAAATCCATAACCACTTGCTCCCGCACCCGCACACACGCACAAGCGAGCGCACAGTTGCGTGCGTGCGTGCACACACACACACGCGCGCGCGCGTGCGTGCGCACACACACACACACACACACACATTCTTCCTTCCTCTTTGTGTTCAGAGTAAGTACAGGTTAATAAGGAATGCAACCTGACAATGTCTCTGCTAATGTACCTGTCAGCTTCATGTCGCTCGCACAAATTCTGGAAAATGTAAAGTAGGACTCCATTGTAACCACTGTTAGGCACACTGCAGTTATTATCATTTAAAAAGGTGCAGGTTTCAGGCATTCCATACGTACCTTTTTCATATTTTACCCAGCTGTCGAGTTATACTCAACAGGTTTTAACGCCTTTGTTCCGGTGAGGCTTTTGTTACTGATGTGGCAGCGCCTTTGCCATCTGCTGCCTCCCACACCGCGTAGCGTTTAAGCAGGAGCTGCCCCGCTTGCCTTTAAACCCTGGCAGGTATTGTGCCATGCTCTAACGACTGAGTTGAGCTTAATTATGAGCCTCTCCGTCACACAACACAGTGTCGCTTTACCAGTAAGAAGTGACTTTGTCAGCAAGCCACACGTATAGTACTAAGCAGAGTGACTTATAGGCTCTAGACACGGAATCGAACCTCCAACCCTGACAGTATTGGTGACACGTTCAAGCCTTTGATCGACACTTGCTATGAATGCCATTACGCAGGTTGTTACCTGCACAACTAACGTCTTTATTTTTAATTTTTTACAATTGCTAACAAGCGTATAGCCGATCTACAAACTGAATGTTCAATCCAGAATAGGGACTTTGTTGATTTTATTTGAGTTTATGTTTGGTTAGGCCTAAGTAACGCAGCCTTGGTTGTAAACAGTTATGAGAATTCTCCCCATTACGTACATTTCAAATTGTATTTATGTATGTCTGTTTGGTAAAGAGAATAGATTTAAAAATGTATACCTTAACCTGTGCTTGACAATACAAATGTTTGAAACAATCAGAATAGGGATGCTAGGGCACATGTGGGCGCTTAGCACTTGCAGAATTGACTGTGTTAAATATAGTACCTTCCAGAATTATGAGCATCACCCATCATAAATATGAGCCACACAGGTTGTAAAAAAAAAATTATACGACACCCATAAACAAGCTACTAATAATCATGTTTTATTCAGCTCTGGTTGGTAGCACACATATCCAGGATAAACATCTCTCTGGCAGTTGTGTTCTCCCGACTACAGCTATAGAAATATCTATGGTCATCACAGTTGCTTTACATAACAGTCAATCTGACTGTCATGAGACAAGAAGACAGGAAAGAGGATGAGAGCAGAGGAGAGGAAGGCATGCCTGTTTATCAAACCTCACAAGTCACATTTCTCCATCCAGCCATTGTTAATGATCCTGATTTAATAGAATAATGAAATTAGGCATGGCAGCGGTTGGAAGTGAGAAGCACCCGCTTTCTGTCCAATGTGTGTGTGTGTGTGTGTGTGTGTGTGTGTGTGTGTGTGTGTGTGTGTGTGTGTGTGTGTGTGTGTGTGTGTGTGTGCGTGTGTGTGTGTGTGTGTGTGCGTGTGTGTGTGTGTGTGTGCGCGCGTGTGTGTGTGTGTGTGTGTGGGCTCCTCTGACAGCTGTGGATAATCCCATTTGCTAGGCATAATTAATGGAAAGCGCTCTCATTTGCTTGTAATGCGCGTTGCCTTTCCTCAAGGGCAAAGAAATAGAGACAACTTTTTTGGGGACGGTCTCGTCCCAAACTGCATGTTTTCACAGCGGATTACCTATGTTTTTGGTGCGGCAAAGTAAAAATCCAGGGTGTTCTTTCGACTCAGAGAGTGTGAAAATCGACCCTTAACAGGTCAACACTTAAGGGTCCATTTTTATGAGTGAAATTTGCATTCCAGATTTGTTACGTGTGGGAGTTTTTAATTGCTTGAGCTCCAAGTCTAATTATGTAATTGTTGTAAGATTATTAACAGCTTGATGTGTGAATTTGTTCATTCCATTGTGTTGATAACTTGAGGTAAGCATTTGCTGTAATAGAAAATCTAAAATAAATGCAAAACAAAACAAAGAATTATGTACAGAGCCCTGGAGTGGCCATTGAGATTACTCGTGCCACGAGTGCCACGAGTCTTTGTTGTCGGGTGGAAAACGTCTGTTTTGTATTTATCATTTTAAAACGATTTAAAATAGTGAAAATAGACGACCTACAACGCCGCAAGGCGGTGTGTGCTTGTAGATCTTCTATTTCACTAGTTTTGTGCGACAGTCTTGTATGATGAAGCAGGGCTTTACTTTATGAAAAATCGTACAACTTTGAAACTTGGAGATACAAGATTTCTGCCCGACAGTGACGATTTATTTTCTCTCAATGGCCACTCCAGGGCTCTGTAATTATGAACTATCATGTTATGATATTTCCATACTTTCCTGTTAAAGTGAAGTAAAGCGAATACGTGTTCATATCCAGTACTAGGTTATGTTAGGTTCGAATTAAGTTATGTTGGTATAATGATTGGTTTAGGTCTGATGTTAATCCATAACATGTTTGACCTGTATGGTGAACCAGATGGTTTAGCCTGTACTGCATCAGAACAATTAATTTACATTGCTGGATTATGTTATTCTCAAGTAGATTAACACAAAATGCTCAGAATAATTAGCAAATACAGTTTGGCTGTTTGTCTGCTGGGATTCTCTGTCACTGCTACGTGCGGTGTGGTGAAAGGTTGCATGCCTGCCTTCCAGTTGTAGAGAGTACAGTTTTGGAGTACTATGTTTGTAAGACATGACTTACTGTACTTTCTGCTACAGTACATTTCAAATAGAAATAATGTACTTTCGATTCCAACAATGTTTCTATATAGGAAGGGACTCTTGGGATCCAAACTTTGTTATACCATTTCTCCCCCAATTCAGTCATCATCATGCCAATCATTTCCTCTCCCACACATACAGTATCTCTGTGTGGTGTTGTTACTGCTGTTGTATCCTACTGACTGGCCTGCCAGCGAGGAGCCCCCACCGGGAGGACGTAGAGCCCACTCCTTCCACCCAACACTCCCAGGACCAGAGTCATAATTTGAGTTACAAATGTCTGCTTAAAAAATACATATATTCAAAGATGTGCACACATTTTCACGACTTTTCAAAAATAGCAGATATACAAGCTCACTGTGAGCTATATATATGCTATTTTTCAATAGTTAAAGTATAAAATAATTCCCCCCCAGAACATGCTCCAATTGTGTTCGAGGAGACACTCAACAAAGCCGAGTGCGCCACAATGGATTCGAACCCCAAGAATTCATTGTGGTGAGCGGCTACTTTACCACTGCGCCACCCGAGCGACTTGCTTTTGAATACTTGAGTATTTACTTGCACCAGCAGAGTGCGCAAGTACTGCGTTCGGTGTATCTGTCGTGTAGCTGTCTGTGTTTACGCCCGTAGCCAATGAGGGGCCAGCATTCCTGATGACGTCACCATCAACAAGCGCGACCTGATATAAATAACAAGGTTTGGCGCTCTGCTGGCGCTCAAGTAGGCCATACATGGCCACGAGTGCACAAGCTGCAAGTTGGCACCTCGACAGAGCGCAGTCTAGCTCTACTTGAGTACTTTTCCCACCACTAATGGCTTCCAAGCGGCACACACCAGGGACATGCTGGGCCCCTGATTCAGCCCGGGAAAAATAATTGGAGAGGCCCTCATTGCGCGCTATAAAGAGATCTCTCTCTATAGCGCTGCTGCTACTCAAAGATTTGCCATTTCAGATCATGACAAGTGAAAAGCCAGTGGGCCAATTACTGTACATGAGTTATATTTTGTCGTTGACGGTTGGAAACCTTGTATGTCCAAAACCGTTTGTTTTGATTTCATCATTTTAAAAATTATTTAAACTAGCGAAAACAGCCGATCTACAAGCACACAGTGCCTCGCACCGCGAGGCGTTGTGTGCTTGTAGATCCGCTGTTTTCACTACTTTTGTGCGACGTCCTTGTATGATGAAGCAGGGCTTTGCTTTGCGAAAAAAATTACAAATTTGAAACTTGGAGATACAAGGTTTCTGCCCGACAGTGACGATTTACATTGTTGACTGCCCAGCCCCCAAAATGGAATGAAAAGTCGACATTTTACTTTTAATTTTTTCCTAATGGCCGGCCTGGACCGGCCGGGAATGAACCGGCCGTTCGGGAGTTGTCCCGCTTTTCCCAATGGCCAGCACGTCCCTGGCACACACTGACTGGATGCAGAGGGCCGTTTCGGTGGCTGCTCCGGTAATCTCTGCCAGACCCACACATTGCATGCAGGGCTGTGTTTGGGCTGATAAGGAATATACCACCTGGACCTTCCTTTGAGCAAATACTTATCAACCACAGACTGGGCTCTTCACTTTAGATGTCACTGGCCCTCTCACCGATTGCCGAGTTGGTGAGTGGTTTGGAAAAGGGGTTCCAAAAGACAAATACACGGCAAATGTTAATTTGACCGTGCGAGATAGCGGGTCCATTTTTGCACCCTCTCTTAGGTTAAATTACCCCCGTGGACTTTGCTGTCTGTCTTTTGAATAAAAGTAAAATACCCGCGCAAATACTTTTCTGTCCAATGAATCTTCTTGTTCTGGAATGGTCATAATAATACTTACTAACCATATAATCTCAAATGAGTCAACAAATGTTCTGTGGCCACCAAGTCTCAAGTAATACACTATAATAATGTATTTATTTTGAAGTTTTCCTTTTGCATTAATGGCAAGCACTTTACAAAAGTAATGCCCTGCATCATGAAGAGCTTATTCGAGACATCATTTCCAATCATCTGCAAAACAAATCACCGTAAAGACAGCAGAAACTACTACGGACAGCAGGCAAGCTTTACGTTTTCTCCCCTTTAAATGTTTCTCACTGTAATTCTCTCCCACTGTAATAGTCATTAAGGAAATGAAACGAGGAAAGCGCAGCGTGGAGAGCGTGGTAATAGCCGCCTCCAGCAACGCGAGGCAGACACACAGATATATCAGACTAAAACAAAAGTTTAGGCTAATGCGTATACGATTGCACAAAGCTGGCTTTCAAGTGTCACTAAACAATTCAGGCTTTTGCAAATCCCGCCCCATTCTGCCCTGTTACTATGGTGGGACATTAACCCTGGGCAGATTGTTTTTATAGTGGCAGTGAATGGGATTTTTTTTATTTTTTCATAGCCTCATTACAGCTATATAAAGTACCAAAGGAAAAACATCTAGGTGATATTAATAAAAAGGGAAGACAAAGGTACAGTAGTTACATTGCAAAACAGGGGGTTTCCCTGAAAATATATGTTTTAATTTGTTTAATCCCAGTGGGACAGAATCACCCATTGCAGATTCTTTTATAGTGGCAGTGAATGGGATTTTTTTTATTTTTTCATAGCCTCATTACAGCTATATAAAGTACCCCAAAAAACACATCTACGTGATATTAATAAAAAGGGAAGAAAAAGGTACAGTAATTACATAGCAAAACAGTAGTTTTCCCCCGAAAATATATGTTTTAATTAGTTTAATCCTCTGGATCAGAGAGAGAATAGAAATAGAAAGAAAAAGCGCATTGCATCTTGGGTAGGAAGAGGACAGCCAGATTATAGTTCTCCTCACATAATAGGCTGGCTTTTCGTAATTCTGCCCATTTAAAATATATGTACCCAATCGTAACTCTTAGTTACATTGATAAGGTCCATGTGAACTAGTCTGTTGAAGCTTATTCATTACAATGATCGCAAACGCTATGGTCGCGAGCGGCCTGGCCGTGCTCCGCAGTGCGGACAGCCGGTGAAAGACGGCTGCCACTTTCTCCGACTGCAGAACTCCACCCCCGCTTGCAAAAAGTGAATGTATTTTTCTGGTTGGCCAGTCAGGGAGTCTCAGGGACCAATCAGAAGGCTGACAAACGGTGAATTGTCAAAAGGTTCAAGTGAACGTTTGTGTGTGAGGCAAAGACAGTAAATTAGTTCACCCATCAGCTTGAGAAGAGTTGACAACTAATCTTACCATACCATACCATGCCATGCCAACTTAACATATCGTCACTGTCGGGCAGAAACCTTGTATCTCCAAGTTTCAAATTTGTATGTTTTTTCATAAAGTAAAGCCCTGCGTCATCATACAAGGCCGTCGCACAAAAGTAGTGAAAACTACTACTAGTGAAAACAGCCGCGAGGCGTAGATCGGCTGTTTTCACTTAAGTTTAGTTCATTTTTTAAACGATGAATACAAAACGAACGGTTTTGGACATACAAGGTTTCCACCCGACAACGACGATATGTATGTAGCTCTAAGTGTAAATTCAATAAGAAAGATCGAAACATTTGTGCTTTCATGTTAGCAGCACTTTGGCTATAGTCTGCATCACTTTCAAAATCCTTTCACTCACAAAGCTAAACGCGAGCACTACTAACCAATCGAGTTCTGCAACCAATCTGCATCCAGCCAATCAGCGATTGGGCTCCTCTCTATCAAATATCCCTGCCTCTCTCCTGTCAGTCATTCTCCTTTCAGTCAGCGACCAAGCAAGCACCCCACCTCCATCCATCCCCAGCTCCATGGGCGTTGATTTTTCTCTATTCAATGGGGTGCCTACATTTGCATTTCTATGGGAGTAAGGTGTGAAAATCGGCAAAGTATAGCAGGAATGTGGATGAGTGAGACGACTCAGATGAGGGAGAACTGTCTATGGGTGCCTTAGCTAACAGGCGTACCCTATATTTCCGCCCATGCCCAGCTCCACCTCAGGAAAGCTGTTTCATCTGCTCTGCCATCACCACCAGCGTCTCTAGACTCCATGGGGGGGTTTCTCTCCTATTCCTAATTCATGCACATTAAAGGACCACTTCACCTCTGGGACAACCAGATCCTATTTTATTGTTGTTTGGGACACGATCAACACCATCAAGAATATTTTTTTTGTGTTCAATCTGTGTTTTTAGATATTTTAGTATTTCAGCATGCTGCGATTGGTCATATGATGCATTTTGCATCATATGACCAAGCACCTTTTCTAAATAAACATTCACTATCAAATTGATGTGACCTCTCCTTTCATTGAGCTAATGTTTATTGTTGGCATGAATGAAGCACAGCGTGTTACAGTAAAATCAAGAGTCTGGAGTAAAATCTAAAAAATAATTATTCTTTTTGAAGGATAACGTTCAATGCTTTTGGAATAAATACTAATGGTTACAGAAAACTCCATCCAAATCCTCACTTGAATCCTTTAGAAATACACCTAGATAGGCTGCGTAACTCTCACATTCAATCTAAAACCGTGTGCCTCGTCTTACGTGAAACTGTCCCTGTCATCATCAAAGATGGAATGAAACTGCACAAACTTTCCAGATTTCCACGTGGGCCCTGATCGAGTAGATGAGAACCACATACTGCTCTGATGTGTGATGCTCTGGTATTATGATGCTGTTTGTATCATCATCATCAGACACATAATGAAACTGCAATGTCTACAGCTGTGATAGCCAAAACTTTACCGGGTGTTTCACTCAAAATCCAGTCAGCGTTCATCTGCGCCGGTTAGAACCCTGTGTGCAGCGGGTTAAAGGCAACCATTACTATTATTTCTATGAGATTGTATGATGATTACTCAATACTCAAAACCCATCATGACAGAAAACACTCCAGCCAACTCAATAACTGGGGCTAGATTGCATTCAATTATCAACACGTTGTTCCATTCAGATGAGATGTCTGCTACGGTTACATACATTCCTTATTAACACATTTTCAATATTACAAAGTCACAACAGAAGGCGACTATCAACTTTTAAGGCATTGGACTTGAAATCCAAGGGAGTTTCTCCACATTGGTTTGTTTGAACCCTGCTCACAGTGAGTTCTGAGGTGTTTTACACAGCTTCTGTGACAGTTTAAGATTCTTTGAATACATACGGACGCAAAATAGAACATGGCAGTCTGGACAAGTGCTCCTTGTGCTGTGACGTTTCCTGCACTGCCAAGGCAGGCTCTGATGGTTGAGAGCCTTGAAGTCTCCATGGGAATTTTTTAACCCTGCTCAAAACACATTTGATTGCGTCATGAGTGTCCTCTTATTTTCAACTCTGGATTCAACAACTCTCATTTGAAAAAAATCCTCATTCTTGTATCTTTATCAGATATCACTAGTAAAGTCAAAGGCTTAAGCTAAGGAGTGTTCCACAGTTATCATTAAAAACATAGAATTAAGATCTTAAAATAGCCATACAAAGTGGATGAAGCGGATAATAGTTAAATTAACATCCCTTAAATCCTGCCAGCTGTGTTAAGAATTGAATCCTTACAACTTTGATTTTCAATATCATCTCTCACACTTGTGTTACTATTTAGAACCCATCCGTGGATCCTCACGCACAGCATGGCAAATTACCTACTTCACTGTTTCAAGAACACGTAAATTGCTTTCCACAAGCAGTTACATCAGTTCTGCTGCATTGAAGTAAAATGTCGATTCAAAGGGCATCGTCCTCAGCTTACAGAAGAAGCTGAAAAGGGCTGACTTGTTTCCTTATTCTACATACAAAAAGTAAAAACGTTCTTATTTGTGCCATTCATGTTGCTTTGATCTGTTTGTGGTATAGGTGTTCAGGTGTGGCTGATGGGTCTTTCTTGACACACTGGCTCATTTATGTAAGGACATTTTCTTTTCAAGTGGATTGGTGCACCCATGTAAAACTAGTCTGGTAAACTACTCCGGTCGCGGAAATCACATTTACTTTTATTTCGGATGAAATAAAATTAAATATGAGGTGTGGGGTGTTTTTCCAGGCTAATGTAAAACACATACAGGTAAATACCCCAAATTCCAATAATCTAATTTCTGCCTCCTCAGTGACTGCAGAACATAATCTCCTAGTTGAAGACATCTGGCATTACTGAAGGAAGAGGCAGGAAGGTTGGAACAAATTAATATCATTTAATGGAACAAATTTAGATCATTTAATGGAGATTACTTGGGAGATTAGTACAGATTTAGTACAGATTTCCTATGCATCGTAATAATGATGTATGTCTGCCTTAATCTGCGGATTAAACTTTTTGATGAGCCCAAAGTCAGCAGGAGAGAAAACCAGTCAAGCACTGACATCAAGTAATGAGAGAGTAAGAGAGAGAGGGGGGGGGGGGGGGGGGGGGGGTTGATGTTGAGTGGAGAGGGAGGTTAATATAGGCTCATTGCACATTGTGTTTATAAAATAAAGGCTATTGAAGTTGATATAGAGTGTATTGTATGCTTATAATGTCCTTATTTCCCATGGGTAGCTTTTCTCTGTCACTGTTCAACCAGTGGATTCAGTGTCGTATTACAGTCAGTCGGATAGCCTGAAAGCGAATTAATAATAATAAGAAGAAATCCAATAGCGCTTTTCAAAATTACTTAAAAAAACAACTTTAAGAGAATAACTTGTTAAAAGGTTAAAAAACAAGCAAAAAGGCACACCCAGTTCTGAGCGATGGTGCTTATAAATATTTTTGGGGAACGGCAGGACCACATATAACACCAGACCCATGTTTTCTACTGTATTATGCATGAGATTCTATGTACAGTATTTATAATTACTTGCACCAGCAGAGCGTGCAAGTACTGCGTTCGGCTATGTATGTA